>NC_073401.1:11266325-11551325 GCF_028641065.1 Leucoraja erinaceus | reverse complement strand
CCCCACCCAAGTCGCACCAGTTTCTCGTTTTCACACAACAAACAGCTAACAATGTAGATGTAGATTATGGGGGGAGAAGGCAGGAGAATGGGGTTGAGAGGAAAAGATAGATCAGCCATGATTGAATGGCGGCGTAGAATTGATGGGCCGAATGGCCTAATTCTGCTCCCATGACTTATGAACATGAGAACTTGTGTTTTCTGCTGCAGTTTAATAATGTTATTAATCCAAAGACGAGTCCTGACCCGAAGCATCGTCTGTCCATTTCCTCCACAGGTGCGGCGTAACCCACTGGGTTACTCCAGCACTTTGTGTTTTGCTCAAGATTCCAGCATCTGCAGTTCCTGGTGCAGCTCTTAATAAAGTTGACCTTGCCTTCCCCCTGCTGGTCAGTGGCCATACTGCAGCTCTGAGGCCTTTTCAAATTTTGCAGTAAAAATGAGTGCCGAATAATCACAGGGGAATTCATATGGCCTGCAGGCAGTCTGAGAGAAAGAACTAAAAACCAAATGATACCCGCAGAATATCCTACTGTTCTGTTACAGCATTTCAGTCTTATCGTTATTCACATGAACTAATGTCCATGAGTTTGTTGAGAGTAAATTTAGTTCAGTTTAGAGACAGAGTGTGTAACAGGCCTTTCGGCCCACCGAGTCGATGCCAACCAATGATCATCCATCCACTAGTTCTATCCTACACACTAGGAACAATTTACAGAAGCCAATAAGCATACAAACATGTGCGTCTTTGGAATGTGGGAGGAAACGGGAGTACCCGGAGAAAACCCACGTGGTCACAGGGAGAATGTACAAGCTCCGTACAGACAGAACCCGTGGTCAGGATCGAACCGTGATCTCTTTCGCTGTAAGGCAGCAACTCTACCGCTGCGCCACTATGATTTAAAAGCATCTTTAAAAGCATCTGTGGAGGAAATGAATGTGCGATGTTTCGGGTTGGGACCCATTCGTCAGCCTGGTTGTTACTCTCATAAACACACAGTGATAACAGTATAATGGTAACGTTGACATTTTCAAGTGTTTGTCCTACAGCGCCATCATGTGGGGAGAATGCCTTTATTCCGTCAACCGTCGAGGGCCTGGATGTTGTAGTGAGGCCGGGAACTGAGGCAAGAATCTAAAGTGTTTAATTGTCATATGAACAGAAAACAGAATAATGAAATTATTACTTGCAGCAACATGACAGACCAGCAACAGTACTCATAGACAATAGTCTGAAGAAGGGTCTCGACCCGAAATGTTACCCATTCCTTCTCTCCAGAGATGTTGCCTGTCTTGCTGAGTTACTCCAGCATGTTGTGTCTATCTTTGGTGTAAACCAGCGTCTGCAGTTCCTTCCTACACAATAAACAAATGTATTGTTATCCAAGGGCTGTACGGTGGTGCAACGGCAGAGTTGGTGCCTCACAGCGCCAGAGACCCAGGTTCAATCCTGACTACGGGTACTGTCTGTGCGCAGTTTGGATGTTCTCCCAGTGACCGCGTGGGTTTTCCCCGGGTGCTCCGGCTTCCTTCCAAATACAAGAATTGATAAATCGTATAAATCGTTGTAATTATAATACCATGTTGGTGAGAATGACTGTTCTGTAGGGGTCTAAGATCGCTTCTGAAGGAAGGAGATATTGGTGATGGGATAGGAATGGGGCTTAGAGACCAAAGACAAGGCCACTATATACTAACTTTCCATTTGCCTTCCTAATTACTTTACTTCCGACTTTCTTTCTCCCTCCTTCCCTTGCTTTCTCCTGCTTTCCTCTCCCCTTCCCAGCTCTCCCACAGCCCACTGTCTCTGCCTCTTCCTTTCCTCTTCCCCCCCCCCCCCCCCCCCCCCCCCTGACATCAGTCTGCAGAAGGGTCTCGACCCGAAACATCACCTATTCCATCGCTCCATCGATGCTGCCTCACCCACTGAGTTTCTCCAGCATTTATTTCTACCTTTACTTTAGACTTGATACTTTAGATATATCCTTCGGTCAGCACCAACCAGGCATCATCCCATACACTAGCAATATCCAACACACACTAGGGACAATTTTACAATTTTCCCATAGCCAATTCATCTACAAACCTGTATGTCTTTGGAGTGTGGGAGGAAACTGGAGCACCTGGAGAAAACCCACTTGGTCACAGGGAGAACATGCAAACTCTGCACAGACAGCACCCGTAGTGAGGATCTCTGGCGCTGTGAGGCAGCTACTCGACTACTGCACCTCTGTGCTGTCTTCTCTACGGCACTTGGCATTTGCTGCGGTTAATGGCGACTGGAACAGATTAGAAAAAAAATCCTTGCACCCTGCAAATTAATTATTTGCCCTCAGTCTCACAGTTTAACTTGGGGAGAAATTACTTTCTGTAACCTTTCAGTGTACGCCT
Source organism: Leucoraja erinaceus (assembly GCF_028641065.1). Taxonomy (NCBI): domain Eukaryota; kingdom Metazoa; phylum Chordata; class Chondrichthyes; order Rajiformes; family Rajidae; genus Leucoraja; species Leucoraja erinaceus. The sequence goes on along the minus strand of NC_073401.1, from coordinate 11,548,935 downwards.
GCTTCCCTCTGCCCACTGGATGTCATTAACTTTGTTTATTATTCAATTCAACAACAGAGGGTTATAATTATGTAGTTTGAGAGATGAATCTTTGCTCACACTCATTTCACCCTTGCCATCGGGAAGAAGGTACAGGAGCCCGAAAACTGTAACGTCCAGGTTCAGGAACAGCTTCTTCCCAACAGCCATCAGGCTGTTAAACACTACAACCTCATATAGGCTCTGAAACTACAATAGACTATTATTATTATTATCATTATTATTGTTGCACTGTTTTGTATGTTTTTTGAGTATGTGTGTATGTGTGTGTGCGCACACACACGCTGACAAATTCATTTCACTTGCACTTTATGTGCAATGTGATGAATAAAACTGACTGATTGATTGATTGATTGATTGATTGATTGATTGATTGATTGATTGATTGATTGATTGATTGACACACACACATATATATAAGGGTATGTTGTGAGTATATGTATATATACACTCTGAGCTTTTTTTTTCTCTCAGGTAAACAAAAATGCTGGAGGAACTCAGCGGGTGAGGCAGCATCTATGGAGAGAAGAAATGGGCAACATTTCGGGTCGAGACCCTTCTACAGACTGATCGCTCTCCCGTTTGTCATATGATTGTAATATTTGTTACACTGATTGTATTGGGAAGGGTGATTATAGAGTGATGGGTTGTATATATGACTAAGATACTGTATAGTATTTGCGGGTTTTTTCTATTCTTTTTCTTTTCTTCTTTTTTGTATGGCATTGTAAATTTTTGATTAGTGTTCAAATGTAAATAATTGTGGCTGGTGTACATATGGTGTACATATAGCTGCTAAATTTGTATGAGATAATTACAAGCAGTTGAATAAGGGGTGGGAATTAATAAGCTTTGGCTTCTTCCTGCTCCTTTTCGGACACATACGATTTCATTTATTTATAGATATTGTTTATGACACTTTATAAATATTTGTGTTTTGTTTTTTGTATGCTTTCACATTTGCTTTTTATTCTTTTATATTGTCCGAAATAAATAACTAATGAATAAATAAATAAATAAATACGATGTTTGCATATTCTGTTGTGCAGCAGCAAGTAAGAATTTTATTGTTCTATCTGGGACATATGACAGACTCTTGACTCTTGAGTTGTGCACAAACGATGTTGTGGAGTTAAGAATAAGTGATTAGTTGTGTTCTCTACCCATTCCTTGGTATTGTGTCAAATTATTTTAAAAGTTAATTGCTCTCTGATTCCTATTTATCAGAGGTAGATACAGTTATTATCCCCTATTGTTTATTGCAGTGACTAGAAGTCACTCCCTGCAGTTCATTACACAGCAAAAAGTATTCACTGTTATTTTTCATTAGGCTACAGGTTCTGCTGTTTAATTACAGTGGTGTCGGAGAAGGCATGCAGCATTGTATATCATTTGAATTTTTTAATACAATTTTACATAATGAATTCTCAAAGCAATGATTGTGAGCAGAGCAATATTTCACTTCTTAATAGTAATCAATGACTTTTGTAATCACAGCAGAATGTTTCAATGCCTTGCTTTAGCTACCCAAGTGGTGTATCTTGATGGGAAACAAGACAAACTGTGTGGGACTTTTCATTCGGAGGTGGGTAGAATGCTTTGTTTACCAGTGCGAAAGATCTAAGTTTTTGACTGTAGCCATAGAAACCGAATGTGCAGGAAGGAACTGCAGATGCCGGTTTAAACCGTAGATAAACACAAAATGCTGGAGTAACTCAGCCTTCAGTCTGAAGGAGGGTCTCGACCCAAAACGTCACCCATTCCTTCTCTCCAGAGATGTTGCCTGTCCGCTGAGTTACTCCAGCATTTTGTATCTGTCACAGCAACTGGACGATGGTTTCAATTAAAGATGGGGACTAAGGTCATGGGTTAGTGACCCTAACCCTAACCCTAAGGTCATGGTTTAGTGGAGAGACAGGTCAGCACAGTGGGAAGGAGTAATGTCCTTTCACCTCTGGAAATAGTGTTCAAATCCTGCCTTAGACTGATCGGAGGGAAAATACTCTTTGTATTGATATCTATAAGGCTCTTAAAGTGAAATTACCTTCTGCGCACTTAACCAGAAATCTGCAGCAAACCTTGAACCCTGCCTCTCTCGCCCCCCTCCCCCTAATGCGTTCAGATTAACCTTATATTCTGCTGCAGACATTCACCAATAACTGACATATCCTTGGAATTTGCAAGTTGAATCGGTAGTATGGAAGCAAAATGCGATGGTAGCATTAATATTGTGAGGACTAGAGTATAAAAAAACAGGGATGTAATGCTAAGGTTTTGTAAGGCAGTGGTCAGACCTCATTTGGAGTATTGTGAGCAGTTTTGGGCCCCATATCTGAGGACTTATGTGCTGCCAGTTTATATATATACTAGACCAAGTGCGGACCCCCAACACACCTGTTCACTACTCGCAGCCCCCACAGGAGGCATGGTCCTCCAACTCAAGCCATTCCTGACGTAAGATTCCAGCACTCCCCTTGCCTTCCTCAGCAGTGATCTTTAAAAAAAATTCCAATTACACTTGCCCTGTGTGTTGCAATAGCAATTTGCCCTCCCCCCGCTAGTCGAGCCATTAGTGTCATCAGTTGAAGCTGTTCAGTTTGAATTTAAAGCTATTTTGATTTTTTTTAAACTTTAATCGGTAATAAGTCGAGAATTAAAGCATAAAATGTTCAGTGAAAGTGATCTCTGCCTCCAGGGGAAAATGTGAATCGGATTATGTAAAAATCTTGTGAAAGTTGTCATTTTTCAAGCTTTAATCGCAAATAATGTGTCAAATATAGGATGAAATCTTCATTGAGGCTGGTCTCTGCTAGCTGAGCAATTGTGACATCATCATTTGAATCTGGTGGTTGTAATTTCAAAGTCTTTTGACTTTATAGACTTTGAATCAGTAATGAGTCGAGAATAAGTCGAGAAATAAAGCATGAAATGTTCAGATAAGGTGATCCCGGCCTCGACAGGTAAAATGTCAATCGGAATATGTAAAAATGTTATCGTTACAGCGTAGTATTTTTGCGAAGATGTAAAGACAACTGCATATACACACACACATGTACACACGTACAAGATCAGACTTTTAATAAGTATTTGATGATATATATATATCTGTGTTATATACATGTGTGTGTATATATTAGTTTATTGAATTGTTTGTTTATTTTATATATATATATATACACACACACACATATGCATATAACGCATATATATATACATATATGTATATAATGTACAATTTGTATATATGTGTGTATTCACATATAGGGGGAGCATATTGATCGGTTGCATCGTGGCCTTGTTCAGAAACTCAAAAAGCCATGGAAGGAAGGAGCTTGCAAATAATGGTGAACATTGCCCAGTCCATGGCAGGTACTGATGCCCCCCATCATGAACAAGATCTACAGGAGGCCCTACCTCAAAAAGGCAGCCGGTCTCATCAAAGACCTACACGATCCTGGCCACGCTCTCATTTCACTCCTGCCATCAGGAAGAATGTAGAGGAGTCTGAAAAGCAAGACCTTCATGTTCAAGAATCGCTTCATCCCAACAAATATCAGGCTCTTGAACACTGCACAATACCAAATCATCAGTTATGGGCTGTTTTTGTACAAAGGACTTTGGGATTTTTTTTATTTTCACTAACATGGGCGTTATTAGTTTATCGAATTGTCTGTTTATTATAAATGATCGATATTTATTGTGTTTACAGGTCTGTTATGCTGCTGCAAGTAAGACTAATTGTTCCATTGTCAGTACGTGTAACAATGAAACATTCTTGACTCTTGCCTTGGTTCTCTTGGAGTATGAGCTGCTATATCAGTGCAAATGATGCAAGCAACAAGTGCCGGAGTTAACATCTAAAATTGGCACTGAACTCTTGTCAATTCTCACTTGACTATTAATCCTATTTCTTTCATTCCATTCCTCATCTACAGTCAATGCCTTGATTTGTAAATGCTCCCGCTTGCGACTTGATGGATGTGGTCATTATTTGCAGGGGCCTTGAATGCTGCATTTGTCGTTACCAGTCTTGGTGCGAGCGACATTAGTTTTTTAAATCCTTTTCTTCTATAGGGACGTTAGTTCAGATGAAAATTTCTTACATCAGTTTAAAACCAAGGCAAGAAATAGCAATACGATTTGCAATAAAACAGAGGAAACCCTCGGTGGGCCAAGGCAGTGGAGATGGAGTGAGAAGGTGGTCACATCTTCCCCACTTTAGTTTAGTTTAGAGATACTGCGTGAAAGCAGGCACTTGGCCTGCGATTCCCGTACACTAGCACTATCCGACATACTAGAGACAATGTACAATTCTTACTGAAGACAATTAAGCTACAAACCATTTGGAATGTGGGAGGAAACCGGAGCTCCTGGAGAAAACCCTCGCAGGTCACGGGGAGAACATACAAACTCCGTACAGACAGCACCCGTAGTCGGGATCGAACCCAGGTCTCGGGTGCTGTAAGGCAGCAACTCTACCGCTGCACCACTATGCCGCCCTTTCCTTGCCATCTTATTCATTGCATTCTATACCTAATATTCTTGAAAACAATGAAAATGTGCATTTAAAGAAGTTTGGGGATAAAGGCTAATGGTTCTCTAACAGCATCATTTCTAGTTTGACAGGCACTGACAGTGTATCACATTGCAGAAATAATCTCACACCACACTGCCAATGGACTCATCAACTAATGGTCAGGGGTCAAAAAATCCCATTGTGGAAATAAGATTGAAGTTTCACAGACCAAGTATTACTTTCCTGAACCGTGTAACAATCTCAGAAGATACAATCCAGCCACTTTTACAAAGGAGACAGGAGACATTTTCAGCTCAGTTAGAAATGAGGTGGATTAAAGCATTGAGAATTCTAGATATAGCTATAAACGTGAAACATTTGGCAAAGACCATTTTGACAGTTCATTTATCTTTTGTCTCTGGAGTGTGGGACAGCTGGTAGAGCTGCTGCCTCACAGTGCCAGAGACCCGGGTTCGATCCTGACCTCGGATGCTGTCTGTGTGGAGTTTGCACGTTTGCCTGTGAGGTTGAGCTTGCACGTTCCCCCTGCGACCGCGTGGGTTTCTGGTTTCCTCTCACTTCCTAAAGACGTGCGGGTTTGTAAGTTGATTGGCGTCTGTAAATTCCCTTTAGTGTGTAAGGTGTGGGTGTGAAAGTGGTCCAAGATAGTGTGAACAGGTGATCGATGGACGGCATGGACTCAATGGGCCAAAGGGCCTGTTTCCATGCTGTATTGTTAAATCGAAAAGCCAAACTACTATGCACTTGTACTGTATGTGAGAAACTTATCTAAGATGTACCTTAGTTCTAATGTATAGTGATATTTGTACTGAACTGTACCCAAAAATGAAATGAATTTCACCGTACCTCTGTACATGTGACAATAAAGTATTAAACCATTAAACCATTAACAAATGGGGAAAACCCATCAATGTTACCAGTCCAATGAGCCACTTTCAGGGCTGGAAACTGGTTCCATTTGCCGTTTTTGTAAAACTATACTTCCTATTTTCAAGTGCCCAGTTGGTGGATTGGTCCCAGCAGATGCGACTGGGATTCGATTAAAGCCCAGGGGCTGAGATTTCTCCCCTACCTTTGGGCAGGGTAGGGGTGTTGACAGGCTGGTTACTTGTTTTACAGCCCACCTGACCTTCGATTTTACGGGCTTGACCAGAAATGAAATTCAGCAGTAAACCAATTCCTGCTTGTTAAATGTGGCCCTTTCAAATGACAAGATAAATAGATATTGCTTACCTTTAATATGTTGTTAAAGATGCTGTCTTTACATCTTAAAAATACAAGCTTAATCGCTGCACACATTCAAATAGACATCCTTGGCCTGTACAAGCTGGACTTTTGCAAATTCTTCTATTAGTTTATTTATAAGGGGCGCTGTGCTGGCATCAGGTGATTCATTTATATATGTATCGGAATGGTAGCATGGCCTTGTGAGGAATACATTTGATGTGTGGCAGCCTAGGAATAACTATAATTGTGATAAATACAGGCAGCAGCTAATATAACGGGGACCAGCACAATGACCTGTTTCATTGCATGCATCACTAGACAGCACATAATTGGGTTGGGTCTCTCTAAAATACTTTATGTGGATGAAGCAGCTTCACAAGGTCAGGTAGTAGTTTGACTGACATTCCATTCACATCTTGCCTGATTCCGATAAAATACTGAAAGTTGCTGTTTAACGTATGGGTTTAGTGAATGGCAGAACTTAGGTTAGTTTAGTTTATTGCCACATACGTATACCGAGGTTCAGTGAAAAGCTTTTGTTGCATGCAAACCAGTCAGTGGAAAGACAATACATGATTACCATCGAGATAGTAGCTCAGGACTACTCTCTAGCTGTCGCAGTTGCCTGATAATATCTGGGAAAAAACTACCCCAGAATCTGGAAGGTAGACAAAAATGCTGGAGAAACACAGTGGGTGAGGCAACGTCTATGGAGCGAAGGAATTGGTGATGTTTCGGGTCGAGACCCTTCTTCAGACTTCTGGGTGGTCCCGGGTGGTGCGGCGCTCCAATGACGTGCGGACGGCGTAAGGGCGGTGCATCGTTACGGATGTTGACGCACGGTGACACATAATAAATTAGCATAGGCAATGTTCATGCGTCACCTTGCATCACCACACGCTACACGTACGCTGTCAGTACGTCAATGTACGCCATCAGTACATCAGCGTGTGCAAGTGGCGCGCAAGGATTTTGAGCACTGCAAAATCATGGAGCGCCGCGCGTTACCTTGCATCACTGCATACGCCACCACGCATAACCACGAGCGATGCGCAGGTCATGACGCGCCAACCAATTTTTAGGATGTTGTGTAAATGACGTGCAAATGATGCCAAGTGGGACAGGCCCTTTTGCTGCCTCTGGTGTCAGTGCTTTAAAACTGGATAACAGGAACTGTCTGATCCCCAGCAAATGTAAGAATGGCCTGAGGGGGAGTCTGTGGTAAATTGGATGCAGCTTTTAGTCCTGGATCTCAAATCCCCTCTGAGAGTCAAAGGTTGCCATCAAGTGTTACATTTTCCCACTGATCCCATCACATCCATTTCACCAGTTTCCGAAATCCAGCAAAAAAAAAAGATTATCCTTCATGGTGACTTATTTTATTTGGCTTAAAAGACAGGATATAAATCTTTTATTCTGGGCCAAGATGGGATGCATTTGTGACGGGTTGGCGTTGCCTGGGTCACAGGGTAAGGCCCTCACGCATCTATACTGAGCTTCATTAGGCAGCTGCTCAGATATGCAATGATTTTTTGTTTTCCCCCCAACAAAGAAAAGCTTTATTCTGAATAATAAATATATACAATGTGCAAAAACTCACATTTCGACATTCTCATCGGCTCTAGACATATCAATTAGCACTTAGACACAAAATGCTGGAGTAACTCAGCAGGTCAGGCAGCATCTCTGGAGAAAAGGAATGGGTGACCCTTCTTCAGCGTTGCACTTGGTCGAGTTGACAAAACTATCTGTATACCAGGCACCCTTGCCACTCTTTAGAGTTCAGACTATAGACTTTAGAGATACAGCGTGATAAGCGGCCCGTCAGCCCACCGAGTCTGCACTGACCAGCGAGCACCCTGTGAACTAACCTGCACACATTAGGATCAATTTTACAACTTACCAAAGCCAATTAACCTACAAACCTGTACATCTTTGGAGTGTGGGAGGAGACCGGAGCATCCAGAGAAAACCCACGTGGTTACAGGGAGAACATTCATACTCCGCATGGGCAGCATCCGTAGTCAGGATCTAACCCTGGCCTCTGGCGTTATAAGGCAGCAACTCTACCACTGCGCTCTGTGTATATATATATATCTAAATAGTTGCTTTCTTTGAAGCAGCATAACAGATCTGTAAACACAATACACATAGATAACATGTATGGATATATTGGTGTATATATACAAATATATAAACCTATATATCTATAATACAAGATATATTTTAATCTGAATATCTATAATGTGTACAGGTGTGAACCTATATATCCAAGTTTGTATGTATATAAATATATACATACAAATGCGCACACACACGTACACACATGCGCACACACACACACACACACACCACACACGCACACACGCACACACACACACACACACACACACACACACACACACACACACACACACACACACACACACACACACACACACACACACACACACACACACACACACACACACACACACACACACACACAGTTTGTGTCAGAAAGCTGAAGGCAGCCCCAAGTAGTCGTGATAAAATATTTTAACCATCTCACATTCAAGGACACAGTTTTAGAGGAGATACGTTCGGTAAGTTTTTTTTACACACAGTGGCCCGGGGTGCCGCAAAGAACATAGCCATGATGCTGCCGTGGGTAATGACCTGAAGGCAAAACAGATACGATGGAACCAAGGGTGCCGGGAAATGATTGGCGGGTTATATAAACATTATGATGGGCATTTTGATAGGGCCATAGCTTTGGATTAGTTTTGATACGTTTTTTTACACAGAGTGGTGGATCAGACGTATGGTGGGAGAGGAAATTATTTTGAGTTTGAGTTTGAATTTAGTTTATCATCACGTGTACCGAGGACAGTGAAAAGCTTTTGTTGCATGCTAACCAGGCAGCAGTAAGACTATACATGATTACAATCAATACATCCATATTGTACAGATGCATGATTAAGGGAATTACGTGAATAATGTTTAGTGCAAGATAAGGTTCAGTAAAGATAGTCCAGGGGTCTCCAATGAGGTAGATAGTAGCTCAGGACTGCTCTCTAGTTGTAGCAATGTTATAAAATGTTGATATTTTTAAAATCAAGTCTGCAATTTATCCCATCAGATAAAGCTTAAAAAGAAGTTTAATTTGACACTTAATTCACTTTCATATCTTCAGTATTAAAAAAGTTATGGCCATTTTCATACTCGGAAATTAGCATCTTGTTCCCTATTGATTTTCCATGACAACACAAAAGCTGTGATGAAGGACAGTGAAATGGCCATAACTTTATTAAAAATTAAGAGAACTGAAAGAAATGTTCAGTTATTATAGATTGAAGCATTCTGAAACAAATATTAAACAATCTTACTTGGATGACCTGAAATTAAAGCATATAATTAGTTAGTTACCCAATTGTAGCTAATTCCAAAATTCAATTACTAGATCTAAACATCTATCCATTTCTTAAGGAAAGATTAACATTTTTAAATAGCCTAAGTGGCCAAAGAACATTCACACAAGAATTCAGAATGAAACATGATTTTTAAATCTCATTGACATTAATTTATAGGCCAAATGGAAGGGATTTAGTGTTCAATTGCTGTAAATTAATGGCCATTTAAATCAGCCATTAAATGGGATTCTATGGAACGCGTTGGTTTAGAACACTGCCATTGCGGTGAATTTGTACCCCATGTCGGCATGAAAGACACTGCTGGTTCAGATGGGCCCCCAAGTCAGCTACTCGCAACATAACATTTTGTATAAAGGGATCTTAAGAAGCCCATTTTTAATGTAAAAATAAACAACCTACCTTGCCTTGTCCCCTACATAAGACCCGTCCCGTTGTTGGGGTTTGCGGCTTTAGAGGATGATTTTTAATCTACTATAAACAATTAAATAACCAAATTTAGTTTAAAAATACCTGCAGCGAACGAACCTCGCAGCGAATTTTTCGTCAGCAACTAAGTAGGCTGAACACCATCGATTTCAACAGCCTAGAGAAAATTGCGTTTTATACCCGCCCCCCTCTCAAAGGCGCCAAAGTCGCGCACACGGGCAGCGGCAGAACTGCAGCGCCGCTGAAGGTAAGTTTTGCAACATACCTACTAGTGGTTGGTAGGATGGTGCCAAGCTTAACTTGGCATCATGCTCGGTGTGACATTGTGACACGAAAGGCCTGTGTGTGTGCTGCACTGCTCTAATGTATGTTCAACGTTCTAATTCTGAGCTACTATCTATCTCATTGGTGACCCTCATTGGACTATCTTTGATCAGACTTTACTGGACTTTATCTTGCACTAAACATTCTTCCCATACCATCTATCTGTACACTGTGAATGGCTCCATTGTCATCATGTATTGCCTTTCCGCTGACTGGTTAGCACGCAACAAAAGCTTTTCACTGTACCTCGGTAAACATGACAGTAAACTAAACTGAACTGAAGTGTTGTATGTTAAATCAGGGTCTGTAATGACAGACTCCACTCACTCTTTGCACCAGCAGTTAAATAACACATTTTACACGAATAGGAAGTGAGATGAAAACTTCCCATGAATTAGATGGTGTGAAACAATCCTGTTTTCTCAGGGTACTTGGCTTTGTGAGGTCAGGAATATATTACCTGATACAACACCATGAGAAAATGATTGATCCTTCGAGACTGATACTTGAAGCCTTTGTAGATATGAGTGGCCTAATGCAATCTGCCCGTAAAACGTTACATCCCCGCACACCTCAGGAAGTGAACATGTGCAAATCCTTGGCCTCAAATTTTCATCGCAATTTATTGAGCAGGGCGTGACGTTGTACCAGATCTCTTTGGCGTGTAATGAATGGGAGCTAAGCTCCTCACACTATAAGTCGGGCCACAGGAGTGAGAGTAAAAGACATTACGTTAAATTGGCAGAATCTTTCATTAACTTTCAGCTTAGTTTTGGCCATTCATAACTCATCGGCATCCATTTGTCATGACTTGACATTCCCCCCGTTGAAAAATATAGCCTTCATTAAATAACGTGGCCATAAAATAAATGGGTGCCAAGTAATTTAGTGAGATTAAATGGGCTGGTCTTTGGAACTTATCCTGTGTGCTGTAATGTATTATCCTAGAATACAGCAAAATTGCAAAGTTGAGAAATGTTAAGGCCATTTATCAGTCCTCAGATATAACTGGAGTATAGGATAATGCCAAAGGGAGATGAAATATAGAATATTATTTTCCCTGTCCCATACTTTAAGAGAATATGCTTTTTCCTGATAACAAAGAAAGAGATATACTGTATTTCTCTAAAATAACATTTCTTACATGGGCATATTTCTACTCTCAAACTGTAAAGTTCTCTCTGCTTTCTCTGCTTTGCTGTGGCTCGGTGGATCAACGGTAGAGCTGCTGCCTCCCAGAACCAGAGACCCCGGTTCAATCCCGACCACGGGTGCTTGTTTGTGTCTTAAGTTCGCTAGTTGGTTTTCACACGCAATCACAAGATAGTGTGAGAAAGATGTTCAACTTAGGGCAGCCATGATGACGCAAAGGTAAAGTTGCTGCCTCACAGCGCGAGAGACCTGGGTTCAATCCCGACTACGGGTGCTGTCTGTACAAAGTTTGTACCTTCTCCCCGTGACTTGTGTGGGTTTTTCTCCAAGATCATCGGTTTCCTCCCACACTCCAAAGATGTACAGGTTTGTATGTTAATTGGCTTGGCATAAATGTAAATTGTCCCAAGTGCGTGTAGGACAGTGTTAGTGTGTGGGGGTCGCTGGTCGGTCCAGGCTCGGTGAGCCAAAGGGCCTGTTTCCGCACTGTATCTAAACTAAAGTAAACTAAACCTGCACCAGAGAATGGTGCATGATTTTACACTGGATTATTATTTGATTGTTTCCAAGGTGAGAACTGTGATTTCTTATAATCGGATGCGAACCTTGGGCGGGAATTTGATGTGGATCCAAGATGGCGGCTTTATGTGTGCTACTCACAGAAGTGGATCTGCAATCACGCTTTACAATTGCTCCTTGTAAACCTCGACAGCAACATTTCTTACTGTATCTGTACACTGTGGATGGCCACATTGGAATCTTGTATTGTCGTTACGCTGACTTGTTAGCACGCAACAAACGCTTTTCACTGTACCTCGGTACACGTGACAATAAACTCAACTCAAACTCAGTGTAGAGGCTGATGTGTATGGCCAGAACTTCCTCGGTGACCAGAGGGATAGAGGGTGAAACGGGGCAGAATGAAAGAGTGTACGGCAGACACCAAGTTGTTAACATAAACCGTGCTGATCGCAAGAAGTTCAGAGGGGAAGCTGTCCATTTTCACACTGCTGTACCTCTTGCTTGGGAGAGGAGAGAAGAGGGAGTGACCGGGTTGAGTCTGGTCCTTGATTAGGCTGGTGGCCTTGCGGAGGCAGCAGTAGATGGAGATGATGGAAGGGAGGTTGGTTTGTGTGACGGTCTGGGCTGCGACGGCAACACCTTGCAAATACTAGCGGATTTTGGACGGAGCCGTTCCCAGAACATCGCTGTGATGCATCCGGATAAAATGCTTTCCACAGTGCAGTATGTGATGGAATCTGGGACAAGATAACGGGAACGTGCGGCGAAAAAATGGGATTGATGTAGGATTAGTGTGAGAGGGTGCTGACAGCAACAAATAACTCTGTGACTCAAATTATCCAGAGCCAATTTCTGTCCTCAGTCACCAGAAAAATAGTTAACTGTGATAATTGGACATACCTTGGTGTTTATTTGACAAGTATTGATTTGAGGTTAGGGTGCTTTGTTACTCAGCACTACAGTTTCTTTGTTAGTAGCAATTTTAACTGCCAAATGCATGAATACAAACATCAATGAGCTGTATGATTGAGACATTGATTTGAAAATAATATAACTGCTAGGTTTTATTCAAAGCTCTTCTAACAGGTTGTAAGCCATTTAAATCCACCATGGTTTCTCTACATTTTCAAGTGCATTTAGTGTGCAGGAAGGAATCGCAGATGCTGGTTTACACCAAAGATAGACACAAACATTTGGAGTAACTCAGTGGCTCAGGCAGCATCTCTGGAGAAAAAGAATAGGTGATGTTTTGCGTTGAGACACTTCTTCTGTAAGTAGTTTAGTTTAGTTTAGTTTAGTTTAGTTTAGTTTAGTTTAGCTTATTTAGTTTATTGATCCATATCCCTCCATACCCTGCATATCCATGTACAGGACTTATTGAAAGGTCTCTTAAACACCACCATCATATCTACCCCCATCACCATCCTAGGCAGCATGTTCAAGGCACCCAGCATCCTCGTTGAAAAAAAAAGCTTCCCCCATCCATCTGTGTGGAGTTTGCACGTTCTCCTCGTGACCGTTTGGATTTCCTTCGGATGCTCCAGTTTTTAGACTTTACACTTTAGAGATACAGCGCAGAAACAGGCCCTTCGGCCCACCGAGTCTGCACAGACCAGCAATCACCCCACACACTAGCACTGTCCTATACACTATGGACAATTTACAATTCTTTAACAGCAGCGACTTAACTTACAAACCTGTACATATTTGGAGTGTGGGAGGAAACTGGAACACCCGGAGAAACCCCACGCGGTCACAGGGAGAATGTATAAAATCTTTACAGACAGCACCCGTAGTCAGGATCGAACTGGGTCTCTGACGCTGTGAGGCAGCAACTCTACTCCTGCACCATTGGACATCTCCCGCACCAAAAGACGTACAGGTTTGTAGGTTGATTTGCCGTTGTACGTAGGGAATGGATGCGAATGTGGGACAACTTAGAACTAGTGGTCAGAGTGGACTAGATGGGCTGAAGGGCCTGTTTCCATTAAAAAAAATCTCCTTTAAATTCTCCTTTCATGCCTTGATTGAGAGAGCATGGTTGCACAGCCATGGTGATGACATCCTGATTAAATACAGTGGCGATGGTCGATTTATGCTGACATATACACTGACCTTCATAAACCCTTACGGCTTTATTTGACTATATTTTCTAGCGTTGTCTGCTCATTAGGATGTGAAAAGTCCAACACCTAAGCATGTTTGGCCTCTATTAACCGCCCTAATTGGGGGAAATGGCTGGTACGCCGGAGACAGGTTTGTGATGAATTTACAATTAACCTTGTTTTGCCAACAGTGTCCTCAATAGGTCTGTCTTTCTGGAACCTCAGATACAGCTTACAACCCAGCCGTATGAATATTAATTTCTCTAATTTCAAGTAACCCTTGCACTCCCTCTCCCTCCGTCCCTCCCCCACCCTAGATGTCCTACTAGTTACACTGTCGTCCTGTTTAGTTCCGCTGTTCATATCCCCCTCATTATCATCTTATCCACAGCCAACAATGGACCATTGTGGGCTCCACCTTTCCTTGATTTTCGTTGCTGGCTTTGATTTGTCTTTTCAAATATTACGTTGATTTGTGCTTTGTATCTTTTCATGCCTTTAGTTTCCCTCTCCCCTGACTCTCAGTGTGAAGACTGGTCTTGACCCGATGGGTTACTCGAGCTGAAGAATGGTCTTGACCTATTCCTTTTCTCCAAAGATGCTGCCTGACCCATTGAGTTACTCGAGCCTCTTGTGTCTATCGTAAGCACTTCATGGATTTTCATCACAGTTACACTTGGTACAATTGAACGAAAGAATATGAGACCATTGCAAACCAAAGTGCTGCTCGACTCTACCTTCAAACACCTCCTGGAGTGGGTGATGTGTGTTGGAAAATGCTGGAGGGAACTCATGGCCTGTGTATCAGTAATGCAACGTGTTTAAGGCCAAATACACCCCATCAGTGGGGGTTCCTCCGGCGTTTTGTGTCTAGAAACTGACTCAAGTTCTATTCAATCTTCTCCATAAAGAATGAATCTTATTTTGTGAAAATTGGCCCCTCTTTGTTTCAGTCACAAACAGATTCTCAGTGTTTGCGGAATTTCACTCTGAGTACCGTCCCGTTCTGGGCTGAGATGTCATGCAACCAGCTTGACAATTAGATCCCGGGACAATCAATTTAATGCATGGCCATGCTCTGAATAAGATGTGGTGCCCTCCACTCCACACCGCTCAAAGTGGCTTTGTTACCAATGACAGGTTTTCCCGTTATCTGTGTAGAACTGTTTATTTCCACTATCTGTAACTCTCAAAATGTCCAGACCAAAATAAATGTAATACTAAACTGTCAAGGGCTCTGTGTAAAAGGTTCATTGATCAGGGGAGGTCAGTTCTTTGCAGAGTAAGTAATGATTTTGGATGCTATTGAGTATGTCTTCAGTTCGCACAGTCTGAAAATTGATAAGTAAGTGTAAAGGCCCTGTCCCACAATGCGAGTTTACCCAAGAGCTCTCCCTTAGTTAAAAAAAAAATCAAACTCGTGGTAAGTACGTAGAATGTACCTAGCGGGTACGTCGGAGCTCGTGGATGTCTCCTAGCGGCTCGTAATGCTAACGGCAGGTAATCGGGAAACGTGGAAACTCGTGAAGTTTTTTCAACACTGTGAAACATTTCCAAGAGAAAAAAAATACTCGTGATGAAGTACCATGAGTTTGATTATTTTTTAAACTCGGGAGAGCTCTTGGGTAAAATCACATCGTGGGACAAGGGCTTAAGAGTGTAGACACAAGGAACTGCAGTTGCTGGAATCTTGGGCAAAACCCTTTGGGCAGCATGGTGTGCAGCGGTAGAGTTGCTGCCTGACAGCGCCAGAGACCTGGGTTCGATCCTGACTACAGGTGCTGTCCGTTCATAGTTTGTACGTTCTTCCTGTGACTCTAGGGCCTGGCAAATGGAGGTAAGTATTCCATTTGTCACCTTCAACACATTATGGTACTAGTCTCAGAGACCCTTCAACATGTGCAATGTCCCTCTAGCCTTGCAGTGCTAGAGACCCGGGCTCGACCCTGACTACGGGTGCTGCTTGTCCGGAGTTTGTACGTTCTCCCTGGGGCCGCGTGGGTTTTCTCCGGGTGCTCCGGCTTCCTCCCACACTCCAAAGACGTACAGGTTTGCAGGTTAATTGACTTCGATAAAATTGTAAATTGTGCCGGGTGTGTGTAGGAAAGTGTTAGCGTGCGGGGATCGCTGAGCGCCGTGGATTCGGTCGGCTGATGAAGGGTCTTTTTCCCGCGGTATCTCTAAACCAGTGGTTCCCAACCTTTTTTTGGCCATGCCCCACCTAATCACCTCTAAAATCTTGATGCCCCCCCCTTGCTTTCCCTTGAGAGAAAACGGAGGAAATAGATATTATAAGGGTAACTTAGCAAAAGCTCTTTGAATCGCATTTCTAAATCCAATTCAATAAATAAGGTTCTCCCATGACCTCGCGCGCTTCGTGCGACGTGCATGAAGAGCGATGGCGCGGTGATTATGTAATAACTACACAATAAAGACCTTTTTTACCCCAAAAAAATTATTTACTCAAAATAACATCTGAAACATAAACTACATACCTGATGGAAAATCCCAAAAAATAAAAATCGAAAATTTGGACCCAGACCTGCTCAATTGCCCCCCTTAAAAATCAAATTGCCCCCCTGTGGGGCGTGCACCCCACGTTGGGAACCACTGCTCTAAACTAAAACTAAACTAAAACATAAAGTGCTGGAGGAGGTGAAAGAAACTGCAGATGCTGGTTTACAACAATGGACACAAAGTGCTGGAGTAACTCAGCGGGTCAGGCAGCATCTCTGCAGAATGTGTAGGAAGGAACTGCAGATGCTGGTTTATACCGAACATAAACACAAAATGCTGGAGTAACTCAGCAGGTCAGGCAGCATCTCAAAAGGAATAGTGACATTTCGGGTTAGAATTCTTGTTCAGACTGATAGAGGTCACCTTTATCATTCAGTCTGAAGAAGGGATCCAACCCAAAACGTCTTCAATGCCATAAATCACTTCTGGTCAGAACCCCTTTTTCAGAAAGACTGTGGAGCTGGGGAGAAAGCTGGAAGAGACAAGGGGCAAGACAAGGCCTGGCGAGTGATGGGTGGATACAGTTGAGGGGGGTGGCGGGGAGTTGATAGACAGATGTTGTCCAAAGGCCCGAAATGAAACGAGGAACGGTGAGAGTTGAGGATAAAAGAGATGAAAATTGTGAAGCCAGAAGAAGGAATATAGGTGGGATGGGAGGGACATAGGAGAAGTGGGTGCTCGTCCAGAGTGGGAGGGTATGGGGGGGGGGGGGGTTAGGGGAGACAGGGAAGAGAGGGGGGTGTTGCAGAAGGTGGGGAGAACTGGAGGAACACAGAGGGTCAGTTAGCATCTGTGGAGGGTATGGACAGATGATATTCCTTCTTCAGATGTAAGGTTAGGCTGTGGCTATGGGCTGGCCCACCTCAGCCTCTGTGCAACGAAGAGGAATCATGAAAAAGTCCATGTCCATAAGCCATGGGAGCAGAATTAGGCCATTCGGCCCATTGACTCTACGCCACCATTCAACCATGGCTGATCTAACTCTCCCTCTCAACCCCATTCTCATGCTTTCTCCCCATAACATTTGACATCCGTACCAATCTGTTTGTCTGGTTTAACGAAAGAAGAATCTTAATGGTACTCATGGTCCTGTTTCTTGTAATATAACATGCACAAGCCGGGCAATTCTGTGTCAGTTACATTATCAACAATATGCATTTAATGCATTTTATAATTACATTGGAATTGGTTTCATAGCACTGAAGTAACAGTCTTGGTAATTGTAGTTGGTCTGGAAAGTAACAACAGCCGACACTAATCCTGAACCTAAATCTATTCACCAGCTAAATGTAATTAAACATATTCACAAAGAACACTTAAACCAACACTGACAGCTGATCTACCAGAGATTTCATTCCGGGACCCGTTATTCTGGAGAAGGCAGGATCCATTTTGTCCCAATTCTAATTGGCATTGGGGGCAGAACAATGGCACAGCTGCTAGAGCTGATAACGACCCAGGTTCGATCCTGACCTCCGGTGCTGCCTTTGGGGAGTTTGCGCGTCTCCCTGTGACCGTGCAGGTTTTCTCCGGGTGCTCCGGTTTCCACCCTCATTCCAAAGACGTGTGGATTAACAGATGAATTTGCCCCTGGGAATTCCCTGCGAGTGTGTCGGGAATTGATGGGAAAGTGGGATAATATGGAACTAGTGTGAACGGGTGGTCGATCTGTTAAGTATTTTCAGCGTTGCTGATTTTTTTCCAAATTTCTTTTTATTTTAGTATTGTTTTTCTGTTATTGAAATGAAAGTGTCTATGGCCTTTATTAATCAAACCAAAATGACTCATACACTTCCAATAGGAAAGTGGCAAAAGTTACTAATAATCAATAGATTATTGTAGACAGATCATTATAGAAAATGAAAAAAATGTAATACCTGTATTCATGTTTCAGAATTTTTTTAAATGCTTGTTTTTTTTACACAAGCCTTTGCTGGTCAAGAACATAAACAATTAGAAGCAGAAGCGGCCATTTTGGCCCACCATTGCACAGAATTGTGCCTGCTCTGATCTTGGTCTCAGCCGGGTCTCTGGCGCTGAGAGGCAGCAGCTCTACCAGCTGCGCCACTCTGCCACCTATGATTCTATGACCCTAATGCCCCTGTCCCACTTAGGAAACCTGAACGGAAACCTCGGGAGACTTTGTGCCCCACCCAATGTTTCCGTGCGGTTCCCGGAGCTTTTTGTCAGTCTCCCTACCTGCTTCCTCTACCTGCAACCTCCGGCAAACCACCTGCAACCTCTGGGAACCGCACGGAAACCTTGGGTGGGGCGCAAAGTCTCCAGAGGTTCCATTCAGGTTTCCTAAGTGCGTAAGAGGCATTACGCTCTCAGATGAAAGGTCATCAGGCTGAAATGTTAACCCTCTTTTCTCTCTCTGCAGATGCTGCCTGACCGGCTTAGAATTCCCAACACCTTTTATTTTTATTGCATGAAAGTTACTGCTTATTGAGATGAGCTGACCATAGAGTGCTTCTGCTGCAAAGCTCAGGGTGCTCAATGTAACAAGGACCAAGTTGGCAAAGGCAATTCAGTCATTGAGTCACAGTCATTGAGTCTTGTGGCATGAAAACAGGCCATTCAGCCCAACTTGCCCCCACCGACCAACATGTCCCAGCTACACTAGTCCCACCTGCCTGCGTTTGCTGATTACCCTCTAAACCTGTCATATCCATGTACCTGTCTAAACGTTTCTTAAATATTGCGATAGTACCTGCCTCCGCTACCTCCTCTGCCAGCTCGTTCCATACATCTACAGCCCTTTGTGTGAAAAAGTTACCCCTCAGTTTCCTATTAAATCTTTCCCTCCCCAACTGAAACCTATGTCCTCTGGTTCACAATTCCTCTACTCTGGGCAAGAGACTCTGCGCATCTAACCGATCTATTCCTCTCATGATTTTATTCACCTCTACAAGATGGCCACTCATTCTCCCGCACTCTAAGAAATAGAGTCCTAGCCTACTCAACCTCTCCCTAGATCTCAGGCCCCTGAATCCTTGGTAAATCTTCTCTGCACCTTTCCAGCTTGGCATCATCTTTCCTATGACATGATGCCCAAAGCTGGACACAATACTCCAAATGCAGCCTCACCAACACCTCGTAGAACTGTAATATGACCTCCCAACTTCTATACACAATACTCTGATGGCCAATGTGCCAAAAGCCTTTTTGACCACTCTATCTACCTGCGATGCCATTTACAACGAACTATGCATCTGTACTCTGCTCTGCAACACTCTCCAAAGCCCTACCATTCACTGTGTAGGTTCTGCCCACGTTAGTGCTTCCGAAATGTTGTATCTGGACTTTCAGAAGGCTTTCGACAAGGTCCCACGTAAGAGATTAGTATACAAACTTAAAGCACACGGTATTGGGGGTTCAGTATTGATGTGGATAGAGAACTGACTGGCAAACAGGAAGCAAAGAGTAGGAGTAAACGGGTCCTTTTCACAATGACAGGCAGTGACTAGTGGGGTACCGCAAGGCTCAGTGCTGGGACCCCAGCTATTTATAATATATATTAATGATTTGGACGAGGGAATTGAATGCAACATCTCCAAGTTTGCGGATGACACTAAGGTGGGGGGCAGTGTTAGCTGTGAGGAGGATGCTAGGAGGCTGCAAAGTGACTTGGATAGGTTGGGTGAGTGGGCAAATGTATGGCAGATGCAGTATAATGTGGATAAATGTGAGGTTATCCACTTTGGTGGCAAAAACAGGAAAGCAGACTATTATATAAATGGTGGCCGATTAGGAAAAGGGGAGATGCAATGAGACCTGGGTGTCATGGTACACCAGTCATTGAAAGTAGGCATGCAAGTGCAGCAGGCAGTGAAGAAAGCGAATGGTATGTTAGCATTCATAGCAAAAGGATTTGAGTATAGGAGCAGGGAGGTTCTACTGCTGTTGTACAGGGTCTTGGTGAGACCACACCTGGAGTATTGCGTACAGTTTTGGTCTCCAAATCTGAGGAAGGACATTATTGCCATAGAGGGAGTGCAGAGAAGGTTCACCAGACTGATTCCTGGGATGCCAGGACTTTCATATGAAGAAAGACTGGATAGACTTGGCTTATACTCGCTAGAATTTAGGAGATTGAGGGGGGATCTTATAGAAACTTACAAAAATTCTTAAGGAGTTGGACAGGCTAGATGCAGGAAGATTGTTCCCGATGTTGGGGAAGTCCAGGACAAGGAGTCACAGCTTAAGGATAGAGGGGAAAATCCTTTAAGACCGAGATGAGAAAAACATTTTTCACACAGAGAGTGGTGAATCTCTGGAATTCTCTGCCACAGAAGATAGTTGAGGCCAGTTCATTGGCTATATTTAAGAGGGAGTTAGATGTGGCCATTGTGGCTAAAGGGATCAGGGGTATGGAGAGAAGGCAGGTACGGGATACTGAGTTGGATGATCAGCCATGATCATATTGAATGGCGGTGCAGGCTCGAAGGGCCGAATGGTCTACTCCTGCACCTATTTTCTACGTATTAATGTATCTATGAAATGCAAGACCTCATATTTCTCTTGTCTAATCTGCTAACAATGGTCTGGCCATTGACACAGCGAGGCGTAAGGGCTGGTACATGGCAGTGGAGGCTTGCACTTAATATTGAAACAAAAAAAACTCACTAAATCACCACAAATTCTACAAGCTCCTTGAACCTTGAATCAAGATTTCTTTTGGTTCTGATAATTTCCAATAATATTAAGGTATAAGAGCCTGAAAAAGTGTAATGTCTACGTTCAGGAACATCGTCTTCCCAGCAACCGTCAGGCTATTGAACACTATGACCCAACTAGATTCTGAACTATGAACTTAGTTTTTATTTTTAGTTTAGTTTAATATGGGGGAGGGACAGAGAGAGAGGGAATGCAAAGATATGTGTGAGATGGGGGTCCTTTTCAGTGAAGTTAGGCAGGATGATCAATGTTGCAATGACTATCGCACAGGGATTATTTCTGTATTGTTTTTTGCCTGTCTGCAAGAGTGAGATTACATGAATCCTAAATGCCCACGGTACTTTACTGCATCTGTTCAATGTCTGACCTGCTTGTATCCATCAATGTAAAATTGTCACCACGTGTGATTTTAATTGTTCCTCCAGCTAACGTCAACGCTGGCCCCGATGGCCTTCAAAGTGATCAGAGTTGTTCTGAAATTGAAAAGCATTCATCCATACCACTCCTCTCTCACACAATTGACGAGGTCAATGAGCGAGCGAGCAGTTCCTACACCGTCCACCAGATGGCACATTCACATCATTTTTCCAGTGATTTGTGTTTTTCTTGAGATAGTGATTGGATGGTAAATTGGACAGTTGTGCAATGCATTCGCTAGCCAGGTCCTGAAAATAAAATTATGACTGGAACTTATCGACTGTAAAATTAGCTGGCTGTTGATGGGACTGATTAACATGACAGTTCGGTAATATTGAGATTTACAAGTTTAACACATTACCATCAGTGAAATTACGTTCCACCCCACCAGGGTGAATCAGTTCCTGTCAGGGTCTAAAAGCAAAGCTCATAGTAACTAGTTGGTGACAGGCAATGTCCCCACTCACCCCTCAAAATTACAGATATATTGAATGAGATTAAATTGAATGCAAAACTTGCTGAAACCTCATTATTTTATCAAATATGTTTTTTATAATCCTGAAATTCTAAAATTCTATTTGTGATTTTGGGAACCAATGTTTTGAATTATAATGAAAGTGCAGTGTCAGTATATCCGGTTGAAGGGATGAAAGCATCAGTTCTTTATTAAGCGACATTATTTCTGAGCTCCGGACCTGCAGTTACATTGTCCAACTTCACTGAATCACCATTGCACCATTGACTGATTGGAATATGCAGCATGGAAACTGGCCCTTCAGCCACTGAGTCCATGCTGACCATCAATCACACCCGTTCACACTAGTAGGGAGGATGTCATTCCACCTTCGCATCCACTCCCTACGCGCCAGGGACAATTTTACAGAGGCCATTCAGCCTTCAAACCCGCACGTCTTTGGGATGTGAGTAAGAGACTGGAGCGGCCGGAGGAAATCCACATGGTCACAGGGAAAAGGGATTAAACTCCATGCCCACAGGTCAGGATTGAACCTGGGTCTCCGGCGCTGTGAGGCAGCAGCTCTACCAGTTGTGCCACTGTGCTGCCCAAATGCTGCTGTGTAGCTAACAAATAGCACTGCTTTGCATTTTAAGCATTGCACCTGATTCTTTGGTTCACCTGAAGCCATATCACCTGTATTCAGTACGGAGAGAGGCCACTCCGCTGTCATTTGCAGTAACTATTCTCTCCCTAATACAAATAAATTAAATATCCCACAATGTGAAATTATTAACCCCAATTTGTATTATAAATGCTCCTATTTCTGTGACCTTACTTATATTTTTAATAGTTTTTCATGTTTAAAGTTTTGTTTTGTTTATTGTCACGTGTACCGAGGTACAGTGAAAAGCTTTTATGTTGCGTGCTAACCAGTCAGCGGAAAGACTATACACAGTGTACAGATACATGAGAAAGGGAATATCGTTTACTGCAAGATAAAATCTAGTAAACTCCAATTAAATTTAGACCAAGGAACTCCAATGAGGTAGATGGGAGGTCAGGAGAACTCTCGAGTTGGTGATAGGATGGTGCAGTTGCCGTATAACTGTTGGTAAGAAACTGTCCCTGAATCTGGGGGTGTACGTTTTCCCATTTTGTGCCTCTTGCCTTATAAGAGAGGGGAGAGTGACTGGGGTGAGGCTCGTCCTTGAGTATGCTGGTGGCCTTGCCGAGGCAGCGTGAAATGTTATTAAATTAGTTCCGAATGACTGAACATAATGGTGATACATGGCAGTTGTGAATGGAGATGTGGGTGAAGTCCACGTTTACCTGGACTGGGCGCACAGGTTTGTCTGAGCTCTCTTTGTACACATAACACCAGAACACATAAGGCAATAATAGCGGCGAAGATGGCCGTGTTTGTGTAGCGGATACATGGGCCAATCTGGTAGTGGAGGTGTGCACTGTCTGGATTAATCTTTGAGAGAAAACAGGTGATTCAGAATAGGATGTGCGTTCTATTGCAGATAATTAACAACTAACATAGAAGCAAGGAACTGCAGATGCAGGTTTACACAAAAAGACAGAAAGTGTTGGAGTAACTCAGTGGGTCAGCAGCATCTATGGGAACATAGATAAGTGATGTTTCAGGTTGCGACCTTTCTTCGGACTGCTTGGGGGGGGGGGGGGGGTGGAGGGGTAGAAAGCTGGGAGGGAGGAGAGGCAGAACATAGCGGGGCAGGTAATAGCAGAACACAGGCAAGGGGGCTTTTGATAGGCAGATGGTTTCGAACAAAGGCTGGAGATAAGAGCAGAAGGTATGAGACAGGTGGTTTGAAGAGTTGCAAATTGTGAAGCCAGAGGAAGGAATGTAGGAGGTGGGGTGGAGGGGAGAAACAGGTGAGGCACAGGGGAGGGGAGGGGTGGGAGAAGGGAGAATGTGGGGAAGAAACAGAAGGGAGGGATTGTTAGAGGTTACCTAAAATTGGAGAATTCAATGTTCATTAACTAACAATTAACATAGGTACACTGCACCTTTGATGATATCATTACTTCATCTGCACACATGATTCATTTACATACAGTACTAACATGCCACACCTCTTACCCTCTTTTATAAATCTGTTACATTCACAGCATCATGGGCAGCACAGTAGCACAGGGCCAGAGATCTGGGTTCAATCCTGACGACAGGCACTGTCTGTACAGAGTTTGTACGTTCTCCTTGTGACTGCCTGGGCTTTCCCCCCGGGTGCTCCGGTTTCCTCCCACACTCCAAAGACGTGCAGGTTTGCAGGTTAATTGGCTTCAGTAAAAATTGTAAATTATCTCTAGTGTTTAGGATAGCGCTAGTGTACGGGGTGATCGCTGGTTGGCACGGACCCGGTGGGCTGAAGGGCCTGTTTCCATGCTGTATCTCTGATGTCTGAAGTCTAAAGTTCCTTGTGTCTGCAGTGATTTTGGGCGAAGTGTTTGAATGTCGGGGTTAGCCCAGCAGAGTTGCCCGGTCTAAGCTGCCGCATCAAAATCGCCTTTAATTTGAGTAATGACCGCAGTGTCTACAAGGTGACTCCTTGGGCAAAGTCTGACTTGTGCTGATGCACAGTTGGCGGGAAAAATATATGAGTGTAGCTTGTTATTCTGGATTAAAGAGGATGCCCTCTACGTTCCCACCTGGAATGAAAAGCCCATTATCAGCACCAAGGGGGAAATACTTATTCCACTGAGAACCAGTGGGCTATGTTCAGACTGTCTCATCATGATTTAATGCAACATTGTGTCATGGGCTTCAGTGAGGGGTGCGTGATGATAGAACATGGAACATACAACGGTACAGCACAGGAACAGACCCTTTGGCCCTCGCCGAACATGATGCCAAGATGAACTAATCTCATCTGCCTGCATATGATCGATATCCCTGTGGCAATCTAAAAGCTTTTCAAATGCCACGATCGTATCTGCCTCCATCATCACCACTAGCAATGCGTCCCAGGCACCCACCACCCACTGTGTGCACAACTTGCCCCACCCACTTCTTTTCAATTTTGCCCCCTCTCATCTCAAAGCTGTGCCCTCTACTCTTTGGCATTTCCATGAGATGGAAATGTCTTTGTGTGTGAATGCGTGTGAGCGTGTGTGTGCGCGCGCGTGTATGCATGTGTATGTATGTGTGTGAGAGCGTGTGTATGTTTGTGTATGCATGTGTGTATGTATGTGTGTGTGTATGTATGAGAGCATGTGTATGTTTGTGTGTGCACGCGTGTATGCATGCATGAGTATGCGTGTGTGCGTGAGAATGTGTGTATGTGCATGCGGGTGTGTGCGTGCGGGTATGCGTGCAATGTGTGTGTGTGCTCGCGTGTATGTGTGTATGTGTGTGTGAGGGTGTGTGTATGTGTGTTTGCGAGGGTGTGTGCGTGCGAGCATGTGTGGGCGTGAGAGATTGTGTGCGTGTGTGTGTGTGGGTGTGAGAGTGTGTGCATGTATGCACATGTGCATGCATATGGATACAGTGCATGTGCATACCTGTGTGTGGGTGTGCAGGACATATCAGCATACATGTTCGTATGTGTATGTGTGTCCATGTGTATACAGGGAATACACGTGCCCGTGTGTATGTGGTAGGATTGAGAGATGGGAGTGTTTGGGCTGGAGGTGGTGATTGTTATGAGAAGGCTCTGATCACTGACGTGTCAATTGCGAACATATTTTCTGAGCGAGCACCTGATTTAGCAGCAGCAGATTTGCAGCTGACATCGGTCACAGTCTTATGTGCATATCAATTATTATCTTATTTCAAGTTAATGTGAGCATGATGGCCCCTTTTCTGCCAACGTCAGCCCACTCTGTGTAATTGCAAATGTAACTGAGCTTAATTAAACATATGGTTCTCAGTTAAATTGTTCTGATGAGCATGCAAATGTGTTTAAGGTAAATAAAGCTACTGCCCTAATTTATTCAGTAATGCAAAGTGAGAAAGCTTCTTTTTATTGCTCTGTTTTTTTAGAGATACAGCACGGAAACAGGCCCTTCGGCCCATCGAGTCCACGCGGACCAATGATCACCCAGTACACTAGCACTATCCTACACACTACGGACAATTTACAATTTTTGTACCAAAGCCCATTAACCAACAATTCTACATGTCTTTGGAGTGTGGCAGGAAACTGGAGCACCCGGAGAAAACCCCATGCAGTCACAGGGAGAGTGTACAAACTCTGTACAGACAGCAGCCGTGGTCAGGATCAAACCCGGGTCTCTGGCGCTGTAAGGCAGCGACATCACCACTGCGCCACTGTGCCGCCACTGTTACTATGCAAAATGAGAGAGACTGATATTCAGTAGTGATTGAAAACCAAAAGACTGCAGATACCAAAAGATAGGAGGGCGGCAGGTGATGCAGCAGGTAGAGCTGCTGCCTCACAGCGCCAGAAACCCAGTTTGATCCTAACCTCGGGAATTTCATTAAAGGTTTGGCATTAAGGTAGAAGAATCTGCCATGCTTTGTAAATCACAAATGTTCATTAGTTTAGTACGTATAGTCCCATCAAAGTGATCACCCCCTTATTTCTCAATTCCACCCATATAACCTCACTGGATGATCCCCAGGACTATCCTCTCTAAGAACCCATGATGCTCTCCCCCTTCCCTCCTACCTCCATCCCTAGCCCCCTTGTCGCGCTCTTATCCTGCAACATCCCGTCTCTCCTTCAGACACCTTTCTGCAACAGTTACAATACTCCCACCTCCAAGTATCTATCCATGTCCTGAGGTCATCGGCATTACTCATCAGGCTTCTCCCATTGAAATAAATGAGCAAGTATTGTTTAAAACAACTGATTTTTCAATGCCTTGCAAAATATGATTAGTTTACCAGAGTTGGACGCCTCCATAACGTACATAATATTCTTCTACCCACAAACGTACATGCACATAGACAGACAGACGCACACACACACAATGACACACACACACACAATGACACACTGCACACATAAACACACAATGACACACACAACACACACACACACATGCATGCACACACAAACATACAGACACATGGAGACAATGACACACACACAAACACACACACACATAGAAACATAGAAACATAGAAAATAGGTACAGGAGTAGGCCATTCGGCCCTTCGAGTCTGCACCGCCATTCAATATGATCATGGCTGATCATCCAACTCAGTATCCTGTTCCTGCTTTCTCTCCATACCCCCTGATCCCTTTAGCCACAAGGGCCACATCTAACTCCCTCTTAAATATAGCCAATGAACTGGCCTCAACTACCTTCTGCGATAGAGAATTCCAGAGATTCACCACTCTCTGTGTGAAAAAAGTTTTCCTCATCTCGGACCTAAAAGATTTCCCCCTTACCCTTAAACTATGACCCCTTGTTCTGGAAACACATAGGCACACACAATGACACACACACAAACACATGCACGCACACACAGACACACTCAATGACACACATGCACAGGCACATACATAGGCACACACAGACAATGACACACACACACACACACACACTCACACACAAATGACACACACACGTGCGCACACACACACGCACACTTTCTTGCAATCTGTTTAATAATGGTATCTTCCCTCATTTAAATTCAATAACATCACAAGGGCTACAAATAATTCAACAGATGTATTTAGGTTGCCAAGGTAGAGGAGATGCAAAGATTTCCAACAATGGCTAACGAACGTGGCCTTACATATCTAGTCACTGATAACTAGTTCTGATTACAATACGGCGGTGGATTCTCACCACAGGAATGCTATCTGCATTGCATTCACTTCACATCTCTTCTTAACAAGGTTTTATTTTGATATGGTATTCCATCCTGCTGAAACTAAGTGACACATAAACCACTGTACGAAAGCCTTTCATTCTCAGCATCAGAAAAGCTCGACTTGCTTTTTGATGTTCTTTGCTTTATTTGATTCAACCGAATGGATACAAAGATTGGGGCAATCTGTTGTTGATATACATCAGTAGCTGGACAGCAAACAGTGCAGGCTTTCAAAGTCAATGTGGAATCAAAATCTTTGGTGATGATATTACTCTGGACAACTTAATAGAGAGAAAAAAAAACATCTTCTTTTTATGTCATTAAGCTACCAGTTTCTACAAGGAAGCTTTTGTTGTATGTGATGAGCCACAGATAAAACAGTTCCTTGTATTGAACATCTGATGGTATTAGCATAGCCGAGCATGCCTTGACTCTGATCACTGACATTAGAGTAAATAGAAAGATCAATGGTTGGTTCAATGGCTTCTTTATTGTCACATGTACAGAGATACAGTGAAATGCTGTAGGGATGAACTGCAGATGCTGGCTTACACCGAAGATAGACACAACATGTTGGAGTAATTCAAAGGGACAGGCAGCATCTCAGGGGAGAAGGAATAGGTGATGTTTTGGGTTCAGACCCTTCTTCAGACTGAGAGTCGGGGAAAAGGTAACGAGAGACATGGAAAGTTAATAGAACAAATGAACAAAAGATATCCACTTGCTATCCATCAAATCATGTCGTACATGAGTACAATAGAATCTCTTCAGGAACAGCACGCAGAGAGTCGCTGCGTCCCGGCGCCACCTTGTTGCGTGTGAGTCTCTGAAACGTGTTTTTACTGAAACTAGACTGGGGGAACCTCAGAAACGAGCAATTATCAGTCTATCAATCAGCCTTATAAAGCCTCAGCGTTATATATCTCTGTTCTTAAGTTCTAGTTATCTCAAAACATTCTCGTAAACCTCCTCTGGACCGTTTTAAAGACCAGCATTCAATTTGGTTTGCTAAATACTTGTTTTACCTGCATGATAATAGACAATAGACAATAGATAATAGTTGCATGAGTAGGTCATTTGGCCCTTCGAGACAGCACCACCATTCAATGTGATCATGGCTGATCATCCCCAGTCAGTACCCCGTTCCTGCCTTCTCTCCATATCCCCTGACTCCGCTATTTTTAAGAGCCCTATCTAGCTCTCTCTTGAAAGCATCCAGAGGACCTGCCTCCACCGCCCTCTGAGGCAGAGAATTCCAGACTCACCACTCTCTGTGAGAAAAAGTGTTTCCTCGTCTCCGTTCTAAATGGCTTATTCCTTATTCTTAAACTGTGGCCCCTGGTTCTGGATTCCCCCAACATCGGGAACATGTTTCCTGCCTCTAGCGTGTCCAAGCCCTTAACAATCTTATATGTTTCAATGAGATATCCTCTCATCCTTCTAAACTCCAGAGTGTACAAGCCCAGCTGCTCCATTCTCTCAGCATAGACAGTCCCGCCATCCCAGGAATTAACCTTGTAAACCTACGCTGCACTCCCTCAATAGCAAGAATGTCCTTCCTCAAAATAGGGGACCAAAACTGCACACAATACTCCAGGTGTGGTCTCACTAGGGCTCTGTACAACTGGAGAAGGACCTTTTTGCTCCTATATTCGATTCCTCTTGTTATAAATGATTTTAGTTGTTTATTTGTAACAATAATGCTCCTTGCAAAATGCAGATTAAAAATCTAATTTGTCCTTAAGCAAAATTATTAATACTTGGAAATTTTGTTATTGCCATTTACTAGAGCTAGGTCTTATTGTCAAACATTAGTATGTTTCTAGTTCCTTGTGAAAACTGAGACTTTAGACTTTACTTTAGGCATACAGCGTGGAAACGTGCCCTTCGGGCCGACCAGCGATCATCCCGCACACTAGCACTATCCTACACACTAGGAACAATTTACAATTTTTACCAAAGTCATTTAACCTACAAACCTGTAGGTCTTTGGAGTGCGGGAGGAAACCGGAGCACCCGGAGAAAACCCACGCGGTCACAGGGAAAACGAGCAAACTCCGTACAGATAGCACCCGAGGTCAGGATTGAACCTGCGACTCTGGCCCTGTAAGGCAGCAATTCTACTGTGCCAGCTGACAGTGCTCCTTTTGCCTGCCTGTCTACCACACTGTTTGGTGAAGGGAGATCAGGATCCAGCAAGTACAGAGCTTCATTAAAAATATGACTTCGGAAAGGGCAGAGTCCCAAATTAATAATGGTTATTAATTTACTGAATTTCTGTTTATTAATAATAAAACTTTATTTCAGACACAGGTCCATATAACACATCATACAGTATAAGGAGATACAAAAAAATACATTAAAAATTGCATATTAGCCTATAAGATATACAAGCTATTGCACCAATGCCATCTTAGCCTAGAAGTGAATCTATAGCAGCTTTTCAGAGGGCTGACTAGGGCTTCAATTATGTGGTTCTCTGACTTGTCCAGGCGACACATAAAACTAAACATCAGCTGTCTTAAGAGTGCCTCACAGGTTGGCACCCTAGTGGACACAAACAATTGACTGGCACTATGCCACCTAGGGACACGAAGTTGCAACCTCATTGCATCATTGTATGCTACCTTGAGCCTCTGCATACTCTTTTCTTATAGTTATTAAACTATATCTGTGTTTGTGTTTTGTCATTACCGGCCTGACATGCAGTTGCAAGTAATTAGTTAATTGTTCCATTGTCAGTATAAATGACAATTAAACATTCTTGACTTTCTACACTTCTTGTTATCATATGATGTTGTTATTACATATGATTCTCCGATGCACAGTTTAACACCATCTGCTGCACTCAAACAAAATGATAATCTAGTGGAAATCAAAGAGATTTACGCAAGACAGATTACCCACACTTATTTGTTTGGTTAATGACATGAATATCATCACCTCACAATTGTTTACTGGCCAGATGGTCAGAAAATAATCGGAAAGATTCTAATTCATTGTTAATAACTATCTACTTGTAGATGGATTGGGAATTGACCAATAACTTAACTCCCACACACAACAAAGTGATAATCATCAGATTGTCCATCGGAAACAGGTCCACCAACAATTTTCCGTCAACTTGTGATCTGAAACCACCTTTAATCCGGACCAAATCCCACCCCCGGAGGTCACCCCTGAGGCAGCTGTTTTCGACCTCATCAACTAGATGGGAACCTTTGTTACTGCAAAGGTATTGATCCTAGGTTACTACATGGCAAGCATCGTATTAAAAAATGCTTACTATACAGTAACCATTAGAGGTGACCACAGATGTATTTAACACAATGGATCATCTGCGGTTCACCCTTAACTTAGCTCACATGTCAGTGACTTTGCCGTAAGAAAAGGTTACAGCCTTAATGGAGGCTTGCAGTAAACTAAACCATCCATCAGACTGGTAGTAGAATAATTGCATTATAGTGGCTGTGTTCCAGCCACATAAATCGGACCTTTGCATTATCAAATTACTGAGCGCAAACATGCGTGCACTCAAAAATGGTATTAACTATGGTAGAAACATAACATTAGGCATTGTTCCTATCGTAACATTAACAGCTACCCGTCTATGGAACTACATACTGATGGGCACTTCGATGGGATGCTACCCATTCCATCTCCAGCTGTGGGGGAGATGGGATGCACAGGAGGCATCATTACATACGCTGGGCATAAATACCTGGGAAAGTTGAGTGTATTCCATGGCTTTAAGTCATATTGTTCTGGGTTATATCACCAGTATGTTAGACTACTAATTGACTACACCACCGTGGTAGCATATATCAACCATATGGGTGGAAACATATCGACATCTTGTGACTATCTGGCCAACACAATTTGGCAATAGTGTATACAGAAAGATATTAGGATGTCAGCTACCAACTTACTAGATAAACTGAATTTAGTGGCAGACAACAGGTCACGCACAGTCTATGAAAACACTGTATGGATGTTGGATAAAAAATGTATTGCTGGAATTACATCACGGTATGCAACATCAGATACCGACCTATTCCCATCCATGCTCTCACCAGTTATCGAATTAGGTTCTTGGGAACCAGAACCTGGGGCAGTGGCCACAGATGCATTTTCGCTGCATTGGGGGGGGGGGGTAATTTAGGCATTCCCTCCTTCTGCCTCATCAGTCGGGTATTTAGGAATAAACAGTAGACTCCGTGTCTGGTATTTTGATAGTACCCGATTGGCCTACTCAACCATCGGTCCCGGTGATATCGACATGGTTTTAGAACCATGCATCACCATCCATCATAGACCTAATTTACTGGTTCTCCCCGCAACAAGGGGAGTTACCCATGTCATAATTATATAAACCTATTAATTTATAGAGTTGAAAGCACCTCTACTACACCTGGGACTGATGGACCGAACAGTGGATTTATTTCAGCGGGCCACAGACAGTCCACCAAAAATCAGTACTTGGTGTCATCAAGAAATGGGAAGTACTGTCACAACAATAAACATCACCCACAGATCTATGAACATCCCGTCTGTTCTGGAATTCCTGGCAAGCCTCCATTACGATGAGAGGCTCAGTCATAGTGCCATCAACTGCGCCAGAAGTGCTCTGTCAACATACCTGGCGCAAGGAACAGAGCGGCATTCTGTTGGGACACACCCTGGTAACCAAACTCATGAGGGGCATTTTAATATTAATCCCCCCAGAACCAGGTACTCCCAAATATGGGATGTGAGCATTGTACTGACCATGTTAAGAAACTGGTCTCCAGCTACAGCTCTGTCCCTACAGAAACTGACTATGAAAACAGTCATGCTGATGGCCTTGGTTACGGCACAAAGGGTCCAGTCACTACAGAAACAAAGGTTGGACAACATGATTATTTCATCTGGAAATTTAACTTTTTCACATCAATGAAATAGTCAAACAGAACAGACAGGGGTCAGCAGGCCTAAATACAGAATTCAGGGCCTACCCGACAGATGGTCGTCTCTGTATTGTAACACACTTACTATTATATATGGAGTATACTAAGATCATCAGAGGGAAAGAAATGTCACTTTAATCAGCTACAAACAGCCACTCAAAACAGTGACAGTCCAGACCATCTCTAGATGGCTAAAACAGGTCCTAATAAAGGCTGGAGTAGACACTAGCATTTTTAAATCTCACTCCACCAGGGCTGCAGCTACATCGGCAGCTATGAAGTTGGATGTTCCTATGGACCAAATCCTCAAGACAGCAGGATGGTCAAGGGAGGAAACTTTCCAACGACTTTATAACGATCCAGTCATTGAACCTGGAACATTTTCAGAAACAAATTTAAGTTCTGTAATATAATTTACCCCATAAATAGGGGCAATAATTGGTGTTAATATTTTTACCATTGGGTTTCAATATCGTATTGATGTCTAATGATGTTAACTCTATTCTCCCCAAAATCAAGGCAGATGTGATGCATGGACTCGTTCCACGGCATGAAATCACAGAGCTTTAAAATCTTCACAGTCACTCACGTGACTCCGAAGTAAAATAGTAAGATTAAACGAGAACTTACCAGTTTGAAGTTTGATCTGTAATTTATGAGGAGTAACGTCGAGGGAATACGTGCCCTCCGCTCCCACCCTTGGTCATATCCTGAACTGGTATCTCTTCTCTAATCTTACTATGTTTAGTCATTACAGTTATCTGTGATTTCACACCGCTGCTTTGAAGAATGACACGCATGCATCCTGGCGGGGTTCTTCACGTATTCCCTCAACGTTACTCCTCATAAAATAAAGATCAAACTTCAAACTGGTAAGTTCTCGTTTAATCTTATTATTTTATATCCTTTTGTTCCATTTCAGCATTACCTGCCCTTTCCTGTTCTGCCTTATTCATATCCCCTTTCATAATTTGTCCTTTAAAATACTCAATTCACTCTGCCTTTTATTTCTTTATTATTCCCCAGATCTGCTTCTTAATGAAAGAAAGTTATTTCGCTGCCCGCATCTTTGTTTATATTTATACTTTGGAAAAGAAAATCAATAAATCTGTGCTTAATGAATTAGTTTTGGAGATATCAGAGAAGCCCAAATGATTCTATCAACAAGAAACAGATTTTATGTACAGCTACTGAATATTTTACATGTATTTTATTGCAGGCAGGTCTGTAGAATAAGAGCAATAAAACTTTAAATGAGCAAATGCTTCACTAACTTCAGGCAATGGATTTTCTTTTCACCCAGTAAATAATATATTGGTAAAACATAGATCAGAAAAAGATAACATCCTATGATCGCAAGGCAAAAATGTAAGGCTAATGCACAGCTTATAACAATCTATTTTGTTCTTTGTTTTTCTTCCCCCACCTCTCACCAGGAATAAATTCAGCAAAGATGCTAAGAAATGCAGACGGAGAGTTTCTAGAATTATAGGAGTTAAAGCACTTTACGTATAAATTTGTAACTTTACACATACTTAGCACCGGTCGATTGGCTCTATGTTTCATTTAGTTTAGAGTTTTGTTTAGAGATACAATGCAGAAAGAAGCCTTTAGGCCCACCGAGTCTGCGCCGACCTTAATCCCCGGACATTAACACTATCCTACACTCCCTAGGGACAATTTAAAATTTTCACGAGTTAACACATTTCCCGAGTGCCTGCCGTTAGCGTTACGAGTCACTAAGTTACGTCCACGAGCTCCGACGTTCCCGCTACGTTCATTCTGCGTGATTACCACGAGTTTGATTTGTTTTTAACTCGGGATAACTCGTGGGTGGACTCACACAGTGGGACAGGGGTTTTAGTTTTCAAAAAGAACACTGGCGACAAATGAAAGGGAATTTACAATTGTTCCAGGTAAAAAGCAAGAACGAAATGCTATGATTCTCTCTTACCGAGAACAGAAATAGAAATATGCACTTTGAAACTCTTACTGTTAGAGGGTTAACCTAGACTTTAAATTGCACAGGCATTCACGCTAAATGCAAATACATTCTTAAAATTGCATACACTCTCTCTAAATGTTGTTGGATAATAATAGATTACATTTAGGAATATTTCAGATAGACTAAGTCTGTGAAGTGGAAGTGTTAATAGGAGTTTCAAAATAAATAAATGATCATTAAAAAAAATAAAGCTTTAATCAGATTGGATTATTGTGTGCAGTTTTGGTCTCCAAACTTGAGGAAGGACATTCTTGCCATTGAGGGAGTGCAGCATAGGTTCACAAGGTTAATTCCCGGGATGGCGGGACTGTCATGTTGATAGATTGGAGCGGCTGGGCTTGTATACTCTGGAATTTATGATGAGAGAGGATAGAAACATAGAAAATAGGTGCAGGAGTAGGCCTTTTGGCCCTTCGAGCATGCACCGCCATTCAATATGATCATGGCTGATCATCCAACTCAGTATTCTATATTTGCCTTCTCTCCATACCCCCTGATCCCTTTAGCCACAAGGGCCACATCTAACTCCCTCTTAAATATAGCCAAAGAACTGGCCTCAACTACATTTTGTGGCAGGGAATTCCAGAGATTCACAACTCTGTGTGAAAAATGTTTTTCTCATCTCGGTCCTAAAAGATTTCCCCCTTATCCTTAAACTGTGACCCCTTGTTCTGGACTTCCCCAACATCGGGAACAATCTTCCTGCATCTAGCCTGTCCAACCTCTTAAGAATTTTGTAAGTTTCTATAAGATCCCCCCTCAATCTTCTAAATTCTAGTGAGTACAAGTCGAATCTATCCAGTCTTTCTTCATATGAAAGTCCTGACATCCCAGGAATCAGTCTGGTGTACCTTCTCTGTACTCCCTCTATGGCAAGAATGTCCTTCCTCAGATTAGACCAAAACTGTACCCAATACTCCAGGTGTGGTCTCACCAAGACCCTGTACAACTGCAGTAGAACCTCCCTGCTCCTATACTCAAATCCTTTTGCTATGAATATTGAAACATATAAGATTATTAAGGGTTTGGACACACTAGAGGCAAGAAATATGTTCCCAGTGTTGGGAGAGTCCAGAACCAGGGGCCGTAGTTTAAGAATAAGTGGTAAGCCATTTAGAACGGAGATGAGAAAAAACCTTTTTACACAGATAGTTGTGAGTGTGTGGAATTCTCTGCCTCAGAGGGCAGTGGAGGCTGGTTCTCTGGATGCTTTCAAGTGCGACTTAGATAGAGCTCTTAGGGATAGCGGAGTTAAAGGATATGGAGAGAAGGCAGGGACGATGTACTGATTGTGGATGATCAGCCATGATCACATTGAATGGCGGTGCTGGCTCGAAGAGCCGAATGGCCTACTCCTGCACCTATTGTCTATTATTTGGTGGCCTATATGTAACTCCCACCAATATTTTATTCCACTTGTCGTTTTTGAGCCCTTCACAAATATATTCTATTTATTACATCATGATCTCCCGAGTCAAAATCATTTTTCAATATTGCACATGTCTAATCCTTTATTTATGGCGTTATCTCGCTCAAATGCCTCGAAGATCCATCACTTGACACTGATTTGTGGTTCATATACAAGTCTTGATGCATGGTGACAGAACACCTTGGGCTTCTCAGTTTTAAATTGTAAAGTTGTGCAGATTGGTCCAGTGTGAACTGAAAGCAAGCGTGAGAATGGTTTAATCATTGACACACTGGAAGATTGCATTAATTCGGTATGTCAGAGAGGATCCTGTTGAACTTCTGCAAGTGTACAGCAGAGAGCATATTGACTGGTTTAGCATCACAGCCTGGTTCAGGAACTTGAACACCCAGGAGCGAAAAAGACTGCAAAAAGTTGTGAACACTGCCCGGTC
Source organism: Leucoraja erinaceus (assembly GCF_028641065.1). Lineage (NCBI taxonomy): Eukaryota > Metazoa > Chordata > Chondrichthyes > Rajiformes > Rajidae > Leucoraja > Leucoraja erinaceus. Next base: position 11,512,494 of record NC_073401.1, on the reverse strand, counting down.
CATCACTGGTTCTGACCTCAGCACCATCAAGGGATCTACAGGAGTCGCTGCCTCAAAAAGGCAGCCAGCATCATCAGAGACCCACACCACCATGGGCACACACTCATTTCGCTCCTGCCATCGGGAAGAAGCTACAGGGGCCTGAAAACTGTATCGTTCCAGGTTCAGGAGCAGCTTCTTCCTTACAGCCATCAGCCTATTAAACACGACAACCTCCAAATAAGCTCTGAACCTCATGAAAGGTAGAAGTGGGAAAATCCAACTTGGTTTATAACAGTATGAACAAGGAACTATAGTTGCTGGTTAATACACAATAGGACACAAAGTGTTGGAGGGTCAGTTAGCAACTCTGGAAAACATGGATGTGATGTTTCAGGTTGAGACTCTTAAAAGTCACATATCCATGTTCTCCAGAGATGCTGCCTGATTTGCTGAGTTACTCCAGAACTTTGTGTCCTTTTGGTTTATAACAAGAAGCTAACTATTGTTAGATGGTGCAATGACACAGAGGTAGAGTTGCTGCTTTAAAAGGCCTGTCCCACTTGGGCGTCTTGTGCACGTCACGCAGGTGTCGTGCAAGGATTTTGAGAATCCCAAAATCCTGGGGCGTTACCGCGCGTCACTGCCTATGCCACCACGTCTCACCACGCGCCATGCGCATGTCATGCTTGTTGATGTGTAAATGTCATGTAAATGATGCGCAAATAACACCCAAGTGGGACAGGCCCTTTACAGCACCAGAGACCCAGGATCAATCTGACTTCAGGGGCTATCTATACGGAGTTTGTACGTTCTTCCTGTGGCATCCGTGGGTTTTTTCCTGGTTCCTCTCACATTCCAAAGACGTACAGGTTTGTAGGCTAATTGGATTAGTAAAATTGTTGTGTGTGTGTGTGTGTGTGTATGTGTGTGTGAGTGAGATAGTGTTAGTGTGCTGTGATCACTCGTTGGCTCGGACAGTGGGCCAAAGATCCTGTTTCCGTGCTGTATCGATAAACTAAACAAGATGCAATCCAAATAGATAACAGTTTTGCTGTAATAATTTATTGCAGTAGTATGTAATACATTTAAATATGCCAAAATCAATAGCCCCATAATCAAAGCCTTTTGAAACAGTGAAAATAACATTGTTAAATAAAAATAAATTTGCTTAAATAACATTCAAGTTACAGAAATTAATTGAAAACCTGCAGATTGATTGAAGTAAAGAAAATTGCATTTACCGCTTTAATCCTGAATGGTGACCCTCCCAAATTCAAATGGATGTGGATTTCCAATGTGGAGAGGCTGGAATTGAAACACATTGATCTCCTTAGTTCAACATGGCTCAATTCTGTCCTGGACTCTTGGCCTTGTCCAGCAGTGCACCAGTGTCTGATCGTTAACACATTCGTGACTTGCGCTTTACAGTACGCAGGTGTGGAAGTCTACAGTGCATCGACTTGCACCAGATGGCAGCAATATTGAGGAAAGTTTAGTTTATTTTATTTTGGTTTAGATACAATGTGAGAACTGGCTCTTCGGCCCACTGAGTTCACCTGACCAGAAATTGCCTACACACTAGTTCTATCCTGCACACTAGTGTCAATTTACAATTTTACAGAAGCCAATTAACCTACAAACCTGCCCGTCTTTGAAATGTGGGAGGAAACCGTAGCAACCGGAGAAAACCCACGCGGCCCCAGGGAGAACGTACAAACTCCGGACAAACAGCACCCGTAGTCAGGGTCGAGCCCGGGTCTCTAGCACTGCAAGGCTAGAGGGACATTGCACATGTTGAAGGGTCTCTGAGACTAGTACCATAATGTGTTGAAGGTGACAAATGGAATACTTACCTCCATTTGCCATGCCCTAGAATCAGAGAACAGAGAGGTTATGATGCAACTTTAGAATGTATTGCTTGTCTACTGAGGGAATAGTGTGTGTTGAATTGGTTACCACACTTAGTCTAGATATGTTCGTAGTGGGTGGCATGGACATCATGGTGTGGCTTCATTGTAAATACCACAAGTGGAAGGCTCAATGGGTTACTCATGTTCCCACTGCATAGGATTTCTCAAACAATGGTAAGAGTAATAAGAAGGGAAAAAGCTAAATCTTCACAGGGTGCAACAGTTGGCGCAGGGGTAGAGTTGCTGGTTGACAGCTTGTGACCTGGGTTCAATCCTGACTACGGGTGCTGTCTGTACGGAGTTTGTACGTTCTCCCCGTGACTGTGTGGGTTTTCTCCGGATGCTCCAGTTCCCTCCCACACTCCAAAGACGTGCAGGTTTGTAGGTTATTTGGCTTTGGTAAAATTGTAAATTGTCCCTAGTGTGAAGGATAGTGTTAATGTACAGGGATTGCTGATCGGCGCGGATTCGGTCGGCTGAAGGGATTGTTTGCACACTATCTCTAAACCAAACAAAACTTTCCTCAATATTCCCCAGGGCCTTATCCTAGAGATTTTGAATGATAACTAATACCACACGTAATATGTGCACGCTGGTCAGTGCGGACTCGGTGAGCCAAAGGGTCTGTTTCCATGATAAATCTAATGTAAAGCTACAGCATAGAATTATTTAAATGGATCACTATGCATATGAAGTAAAAATAGACTTTGGCATTCCATCATCAAAAGTATGCTATTATTGCGTTGATTTTGGAAGTAGAATTCGTGATTAAAGTAGAATTCTTGAGTAAAGTGCAAAATCATTAATCTATTTAAGTGATCAGTAAATGTGCCCAAATTCAAGTATTAAAATAAATGAATTATGTAAAATAAAGTCCCTGCACTCTCTTGATATATTTGAAGGCAATCCCATCTGAATCCTTTATTGTCATTCTGCATTTGATTTAGTGCATATTGTCTGTTGTGTAAAACACCGATGACCCTGCATATGCCATTGATCAAAGTGACAGGATTGTTAATATGAGAGATTTTTTTTCTAATAAAGCGTGATAAAGTACCGGCTTATCTTCTGAGAAGAAGTTTAAAATAAAATGATGTAATGAAGAACGTACCTGAAAACTAGACACAGTAAGTAATTGTGTCTATGAATTTACCAATTTTCTGTGGGTGATCAAATGGAAAGGGTTTAAAGGCATCATTTAACTAATTGGGATTTAAAGTTCAGAATGCCCTGACTTTACTCATGGTGAAATTGATTCACTAATTAGTTAATTGGTCTGGTTTGCGTAGACCATGGCTGTGGAGCATTGAAAGACTTGCAGTATTACAATCACTGCAGGGTATCCTGAAGAAAGAAATTTGAATGCATTTCAGTGCAGGTTTTGACTGGCAAACCAACTTGACTTGCGGTATATATATATATACACACACACTCACATATAGCAAAACGATTCTGGAATTACACAACTTGAATGCAAAAAATTATTTACTGAACAAGATTTCAAGCTTTTTTTTTTACAAAACAGAACGAGACATATTTAAACCACAATCCCCAGTAGAAAAATAATGCATATTAGATTGTCCTTTTGAAAATTGTGCAAATATATGAAAGTGATCCAATTGAATGCACATTATTTTTACTTCTCTTTCAATCCCCTCATTATCATAAAATAGTAATGCAATGATTGTTTATTTGATGAATATGAACACCTACTACCAGAAATGGCGAGTAGGTGTTGTATCAGAGGATCTAAACAAGCCACATTATTTCAAAGAATTCAAAAGTGCACTTCAAAAAGAGACAGAAAGTGTAACTATGCCACAAGTGCAATGACCGCCATCTTGTTTGATTGGATTTAAATTCAGATCAAATGTTTCAAACCAACATCCATCCCCTACGAATTATTATGTAAAATAATTTTTAAATTAACTTTTTTTTTGTCAATGATTAGTGATGTACAGCACTTTGTTGCAGCTATGTTTGTTTTTAAAGTGCTCTATAAAATTATTATTATTATTATTATTATTATTATAAAATAAACTGGGAGCGAACTCGATCATAAACAAACTCAAGACCTCCCATATTTCTAGTTTTCAGATTCGCACCAACCAGCTAATAACACTGGGCATCAGTGGTTAGATCTGTGCTAAAAATAAAATAAGTTAAAAATAGAAGTGCTTTTCAAGTTTGATAATGGATTATCAATTTTCCACAGTGTTGACGTATTTGAGTATACATAGCAAATCAGGCCATTGGGTTGAAGACATCAGGAGGGGCGTTAAATTTCTACTGGTATTATTTTCAATAGGCTTGCAGCTAATTTCAAACAGGCATCAGTCATTCTCAGGAACATCTCAGGAAAATCTTGAGATGAATAGATTGGGTAGATGTAGAGTCTCTTGCCTAGAGTAGGGGAAGAGGACCAGAGGACATAGGTTTAAGGTGAAGGGGGAAAGATTTAATAGGAATCTGAGGGGTACCTTTTTCACATTAAGGTGTACGGAACAAACTGCCAGAAGAGGTAGTTGAGGCAGGCACCATCGCAGCATTTAAGAAACAATTAGACAGGTATATGGATGAGACAGGTTTAGAGGGATATGGGCCAAATGCAGGCAGGTGGGACTAGTGTAAGGGACATGTTGATCGGTGTGGGCAAGTTGGACCGAAGGGCCTGTTTCCACCCTGTATCTCTATGAATAACTATTGGATTTTAAAATTTTCTCTTCCTCTTTCTTTTTCCAAAGTGTATATCACTGTAAACTCCAACCACAGATTCCCCTGGATGTTGACTTAAAAACCACCCGAAAATTCAAGTTGTGATAACTATTAGCTGTAAACATGGTTGGTTTAATTTGAAAACTGTACAAAACCCTGGACAATGTGACTTACTCAAGGAAGTGTGAGATAGGGCTTTTTGATTGATTGCACACAATATTTCACGGCCAAATTTATACCCTGATACCTCAGAGATTAGGGAAGCATATAAAAAAATGTGTTCATAAACTGGATGGATAAATTTAGCATCAAGAAGCCCACAAGCTATATTCCAGTCAAAAGTCTGGAGTATGCATTTTGCTTGATCGACTATTATGATGCAAAAATGATAAATATTTATTTTGAAAAACCTATCCATATTCTCCCATAATATTCACTAAATTACAAGCACCTCTCCCTCTAGCCATTAGATAATGAAGCAGCATATCTAGAGAATTACATTCGAATGTCAACCTGACCAAATTCATTTAAAGCAGGTTTGCAGTCAGTTCGAGATAAGTCTCCTTCTCTGCGTTCCTTGAATGGTGTTTAGCCACATAGTCTTTGGCTTTAGTCACAATGCTTTCCTTCAAACCGGTTTCACTGATCAGTCTCTTTGATAATTCAACAAATTCCTGTGAAGGCAAATAAAAAGTAATTTCATTTTGCATAGACTGCAAGAGAAATTTTGTTAAACGTATAAATTAACCAATTGTTTAGTTTAGAGATACAGCGAGGAAACAGGATCTTCGGCCCACCGAGTCCGCACCGACCAGCGATCTGAAGGACCATTCATCACACTAGGGATAATTTACAGAAGAATATTAACCAACAAACCTTCACGTCTTTGGAGTTTGGAAAGAAACTAGAGCACCGGGGGAAAGCCACAGGGAGAACGTATAAACTCCATACAGACAGCACCCGTAGTGAGGATCAAACCTGGGTCTCTGACATTGTAAGGCAGCAACTCTACCACTGTGCCACTGTGCCACCCCAATAGCAAGTTATTGCACCGTTCTAAAGTAGAACACCTTTCAAGCATTTAAATATTCCTCTGGTTTCTCTACATTTTATTGTTTATTGCTTTTAATGACTCTATCCCCCTACTATGAAAATTAGCTGATCTATATTTCAAGACCCATAGCCACATGCGTTAAAAAAAATACACCCCTCTTTCTTTGCAACACCCAGTATCCATGCCATCATTTAATTATGACCAAAGATGCCTAGATTATACAAAAATAAACTAGCGTACGGAACGATATATGACTCTTACAAACGATACAGGAAAGAGATTGAGAAACTAGTATCGTGGTGTCAAAACAACCACCTAGCCCTTAACAGCTTCAATTGGTTGTTGACCAAAGGAAAGTGGGGTTCTCATCAATGGTGCTTCTGTAGTGATGATTTTGCCCCGTGCATGAGGATTCTCATGAATACCTACAGATGCGCTTTGGAATGTATTCTGACAGAATGCGTCTCTGCCTAGTATGACAGCTGTTCTTGACCGCCTGAACCTGCAGAGAGTGGTGAACACAGCCCAGTCCATTATAAGCTCATCACTTCCTTCCATCAGGTCCATCTTCACGGTGCGTGACATCAGGAAGACTGCAAGTATCGCCAGCGGTGCCTCTCACCCTGGTCTTTCTCCTTTCTCCCTTCAAACTTCTGGGAGAAGATAGAGGAGCTATCAGACGCTCAAGAGTTAAGAACAGCTTGTTCCTCACAGCTATCAGACTCCTGAACCAATCATCTCGTTCACATCCCATTTTCGAGATACTGCCACATATTCTTACTCCCAACTCTACCTTATTCGACATTCTGTTTTTGCAATATGACGTAGGCAAGTGTTCCACAATACGTTTGGAGACTTTATAACTGCCATTTCTCTTTATAAGCATTCTTGGTCCACTGCATGTTCAGTATCATTTCTTCTTTGCAGTGTGCTTTTACTTAACACCAAATTCCTGTCATGGACAGATATTTTCCAGTAATAGTAATATAGGATCTTTCCTGTAATAGTTTTAATTTGGAAAAAAACCCTACTTGAATTTGCAGTAACATTCGAATGAACACAAGAAAAGGAAACTCGTTATCTACAAAACACATGCGATATGTCTGGCCTAATCAAACATAATGGAATTTGAGAGTGTCGTTAAAGATAAGTGTTATTGAAAACAGACAGCTTTCATTAATTCAATTCCTTGCACTATTATCGAAGGAACAAATGTAATTACTAAGTACATTCTTATTTAACTTTCTTTCAATTGCCCAGGATTTTTTTCCATTTCATTGTCCAGAATTAGATTAAAAGTATTTAATATTTCTGTAGTTTTATGACAGCAAAATGTCTGTAATATCAGTAAAGTTATATTAATTTTCAACCCTAACAAAAAACATGTTCTTGAAAGTGGTCTTTAATATAATATGAATAAAACAGGGCGGCACAGTGGTGGAGCTGCTGTCTCACAGAGCTTGACACCTGGGCTCACTTCTGACTCCGGGTGCTGTCTGTGCGGTGTTTGCACGTTCTCTCCATGACTTAATGGGTTTCTCCCCATATCCTAAAGGCGTGAGGGGTTTGTGGGTTAATTGGCCTCATTAAAATTGTCCCAAGCGTTGTATGGAGTGGATGAGAAAGCGGGATAACGTGGAAACTGGTGTACACGGGTGATCGATTATCGGCGTGGACTCCGTCGGCCGAAGGGACCGCTTCCATGCTCTATCTCTAAACTAAACATTTTCTGATAATAAAAATCTCAACGGAAGTGGGAATGATATGGAGATGCCAATGGAAAATTGGAAAGAAGATTGAATTGGGAGTTGAATCGACAGCCATGTGTATGAACAATTTGGCTGAACCCTAGAAAGTGAACGGCATAAGAGATGGAATTAAAGATATATTCTTTGGGAATAGTGCATAGCAGAGCAAAGGAGTGAGCAGTCAATATAAAAATCATGAATATTGTACATGGAAAATTCTAATACATTTAATCTTATTGCATTGTTGAGAGGACATTGTGGAACGTAAACAATATGAACAATTATTAAATAAAGGAACGACTTCTTGGAAAAATTAATGGCCCATATTTTGCAGGTTACATTCAATATTTGCCATGGTTACTTTATGTAACAGACAGCAATATTGAGATTTCTGCATTTATGAGCGGGGTTGACGTCAATGAAAGGAAGAAAGTGCCACAAGTGTAAGGCACAAGGGATTGTAATTTAAAGATACATAATGCTGGAGTAACCCAGTGGGGTCAGGCAGCATCTCTGGAGAACATGGGTGGGTTACATTTCAGGCCAAGTAAAATGGCGACACCTTGCGGCAGCAGCCTCTACAGTCCATCGGTCTTTAAAAAAAAAAATTTGGCCTGTTGAGTGTATAGTTTGGTTGCAGTTTATATATTATTTTTAGCTGTATATATGTGGTGGTGGTGGTGGGGGGGAACTTTTAAATCTCTTCCCTGTACGGGGGACCCGACCTTTTCCCCGTCGGATCTCCGTTGTCGTTGGCGCCTAACATCATGGGCGGCCTCCAACCGGAACGACCTGGGGGCTCCAGTTGCGGAGCCTGCGGGCTCACCATCGTGGAGCTGGCCAGCTTCGGAGCGTAGAGAGCTGTGGTGGCGCGCGGCTGCGACCCGACTTCGGAGCTTCGGAGGCTCCAGCCGCAGGCCCGGTGGACGGTGACATCGGGAGCTCGCGGATCCCTGGTGGGAGACCGCTTTATGGAGCTCTCGCAACGGCAACTTCTCTCGCCCGAATTGGGGGGTTGAAAACGACCCGGAGCGGGGCCTGACATCGCCCGGCGCGGCTTTAACAGCTGCGGGACTTGCCATCCCCCACCGGGGGCTCCAACATCAAGACCCGGAGCAGGGCCTGACATCACCCGACGCGGTCTTAACCTCCGCAGGACATGCCATCGCCCACCAGGGGCTTTAACATCGGGAGAAGAATGGAAAACAGGGGATAGACGATGACTTTGCCTCCCATCACAGTGAGGAGGAGATTCACTGTGATGGATAATTGTGTGTCTTATTAATTGTTTCTTCTTGTTGTATGACTGCAGAAACCAAATTTCGACAATAAACGGTATTGTATTGTATTCTTCAATCTGAAGAAGCGTCTCGATCTGAAATGTCACCCATCCATTTTCTCCACAGATGCTGCCTGACCCGCTGAGTTACTCCAGCATTTTGTGCCTATTTTCGGTCTAAACCAACATATGCAGTTCCTTCCTATACGTAATATAAAGATACATTGATAATAAATTTTTTAATTCATAGTAATCGTTCCAGATGTAAATTACAATGCCTTGTTAATTTGTTAAATGTTTAAAAGTGGTTTAAAGCATCTTAGATCTGAGTGTTTTTAACCTTTCTTTTGTTCAATATTTTGAATGTTTATAAATATCTTTTGAGACTGATAGCTCTGGTCAATTCAAGGCATGACAGTTGTCATTTTTGTTGGTGTTTGCAGCAAGTTTTGTGTAGTTCTTAGTGATTTGGATGATTTTTACAATGAGGAAGCCTCTTATGATATCTCTTGTTGGGATGAATATGAAAAATAAGTTTGCATTTGTTTTAAACCAAGGTCAGTAACAATTACTGTCAACATTGATAATATAGCATATAGTATAGCACATATGATTTATGTGTTAGTATTTGGTTTAGTTTAGAGTTACAGCATGGAAACATGTCCTTTGGCCCACGTCAACCATTGATCTCCCATTCACTCTAGTTCTGTGTTATCCCACTTTTACATGCACTCCCTACACACTAGGGGCAATTCAAAGACTACGCCGACTAGTCAACTAATCTACAAACCCACACGTCTTTGGGATGTGGGAGGAAGCCGGAGCTCCCGGAGGGAACCCACGTGATCACAGGATGAACGTGCAAACTCCACACAGGCAGCACCCGAGGTCAGGATTGAACCCGGGGCGCGGGTGCCATGAGGCAGTGGCTCTACCAGCTGCACCAGTGTGCTGCCCTTACTGTTTAACATGGTACTCAATTTCATTGTTAAAACACTAGTTACTGAGATAAGTACCGCACATTGCCTAACCAAGTAATGGTTACTGCAACAATCATGTGAAGGATAGATAATGGAGTCAGCAGAGCTGAACTGAACAATGCTGCCGAGATAAGATAAAGATGTTTACTGATCATGTGTCTAGCATGATTACATTTTGTCAGGCAGTGTCCAGGTAGTGTCTGACAATGAGTTAGATGGGTTGATATTGGGCCTGCCTGCTTACACCAGCCTGTTGTTTGATAGTTGAAGTGGTCGAGAATCCAGAGGACAGGAGTTTCAATCAACATCAACCCTTGCACTTCAGTAGGAAACCACTGGACTGGCCACTCGAGATCAAGCAATATTTGTAATCTCCAAGTAAACCAGGGTTGTAACAATAAAATCCATTAAGACAAGACTCTGAGCTCTTAATTATTAAAACATTATTTTTGCAGAATTAACTACCACAGCAAATTTAGGGTGGCACGGTGGCACAGCGGTAGAGTTGCTGTCTTACAGCGCCAGAGACCCAGGTTCACTCCTGACTATAGAGGTGCTGTCTATACAGAGTTTGTTTGTTCTCCCCGTGACCTGGTGGGTTTTTTCAGGTGCTCTGGTTTCCACCCACAGCAAGACAGGTATCTAGGTTAATTTGGCTTTGGTAAAAATTGTAAATTGTCCCTAGTTTGTAGGATAGTGTTAGTGTGTGGGGATCGCTGGTCGGCGTGGACTCGGTGGGCCGAAGGACCCGTTTCCGCGGCGTATTCCTAAAACTAAAGCTAATTGCTAACTTAAGCCTGACCCAGAGAAAGAAAATTGTGTCTGCTCAATGAAACCGAGACTAGTTATTTAATCTGGATCTGTGCAAAGTGATTGAGATACTGATTACTACAATAGGATTCCTCCACCTCTAAACCCAATAAACGGATGTCCTAGAAGTTTCCACAGAAAATGATTCAATGAATAATAGTACAAAGTCTCATAAAGGAATGACCGGCCTAGATATGCCATCAAGCCTAATTTGATTCATCAGTTTGGGATTGTGGAAGGGAATTGCTAAAACTATTCCTTGTAGTCACTAGATGGCATGGTTATATACTTTTTTATTCTGTCCTTGATATTAGCACAAACACTAAATCTGTGATGTATCGTGGCTTAAACTGAGCTTAATTTTTTTTAAATGCGTCATCTTTCTCAGTTATGTGAAGTTTGCAGGGGTTATCAGCAGAAATGAGTGCAAACTGAAAATATTGGTGAAATATTAAACCCAAGGGATTCCAATTACATAAAAAGTTATTAAAATATACAGCTACAAAACAAAAGTACTATTTTCAACACTCGAGCTAACTTAGAAAGGGTTTGCATTAGTCAAAATCAGTAGTGCTTTATTGCTCCTTATAAAGTACCTGTAAGCAATTGCAGAAAGTAGAGAAAATGCATCCTTAGGAATAAGAACTTTACAAATCTGAATATTTAATACTTTGCAAGCATGAAGGATGGGTTGTGAAAATTGCTATCAAAGTTTGCCACATTGAATGAGGCCACAGTGTTCATTATATCAACAGCAAATCCCTGCCAGAGTAAGCCCAGGTGAACCCTATTGCTCTGCTCTCTGCTCAATCTTTATCTTCCAGTAATTTAAACATTCATCCTAATTTTTCACAAAAGATACAATAACTACAACCTTAATAAAGTCTGTTGGGGAAACACACTACTATTATGCAACAATGCTGCTTAAAAGATTTGATTCAATCAAGGAGCAGTGTGAAAATGCACACCTCCAGATTCAGGGCCAGTTTCTTTCCAGCTGTTATCAGGCAACTGAACCATCCTACCAATAACTGGAGAGTAGTCCTAATCTACTATCTACCTTATTGGAGACCCTCGGACTTTCTTTGATCAGATTTTACTGAACTTTATCTTGCACTAAATGTTATTTACGTTAATCTCTTTATCATATATTTGTGCAGTATGGATGGCTTGATTGTAATCATATATTATCTTTCTGCTGACTGGTTAGCACACAAATGCTTTTCACTGTACCTGGTACACGTGATAATAAACTAAACGATAGCCCCCGACCCAAAACGCTACCTATCTGTTTTCCCCAGCGATGCTGCTTGACCAGCTGAATTACTTCAGCACTTTGTGTCTTTTATTGTAAATCAGCATCTGCAGTTCCTTATGTCTGTGTTTACTTATTTTCGTGTAAAGTCTTGAACCTATCTGATTTAGTAACAGTTTGTTTTCTGTAAAATAAAACTAACTGCATACGACTACAATGTGGAATATTAATTAAAATGTGATGTGTGCCTCTAGTTTTCAAATACTTGGATTTCAACAAGAAATAGGAAAAGGAACAAAAAAAGATTGTGGTGACAACAGGTGATTTAGAATTAGAATAACCATACTTTTTTTTTCCCTGCTAAGGAACAATAAGTGTATTTGCTCGTTAGCAAAATTCTCTTTTACTGCCCAGTAACAGTTTGTGGGCAGAACATACAATTTATTTTCCCCGAGCCTGATTTGCACAATTAAGATGAAAAGACAAGTGTATCCATTTAATCTTTGTGACTCTCTGCACAGATACTGTTGAAATGCCCCATCTGTCTGTGAGCATAATAACCCATCAATCAATTAGATTCTTAATTTTAATTCATTTAGTACATCAAGGCTCGTTATCTGATATATATTGGGTAAAATTAAACAGATGCTGCCATTAATTCTCACCACAACTGCAGATCAGTTCCTGACTGTTTCTTTCTGCAGCCACGCTGTTCCAAAGTTAACACTGAAAGCTGGAACGCCATTTTGGCTCTTTGCCCAAAAATGTACAACACAACAATCGTCAAAACGACATTGCAAAGTGCCATCTAACTGCATGCACACTCGCTGCAAATGGATTTACCGAGTCTGAAGAAGGGTCCTGACCCGAAAAAACACCCATCCATGTTCTTCAGAGATGCTGCCTCACCCGCGGAGTTACTCCAGTACATTGTGTCCCTTTGTGTAAACCAGCATCTGCAGTTCCTTGTTACGACTAGTGCTGTTACTTCTTTAGTCCAATATTAAAAAAGAGATGTAAACCAAATTGGAATATTTTCACAAACTGTAGTATTGCTCTGATGTAGAGAATAATAATGCTACCAAGCATGGCAAATACAGGGTTTATGGTGTATTTGTGGCACGAGAATGTTTTGCAAATATGGTTTTCACAGTATAATCTCAACTACATGAGCATCATAACATGGGCCCAACAACCATCAGGCTATTAAACACTACAACCTCCAACTAAGCCCTATACTTCATTTATGTCTTTGCACTATTAATGTTTAATTGATTTTTATATACTGAAGTTTTTTGTTGTTTATTTTGGTGTTTACAGAGTACTAAGTTTACATGGTACTCTTCTATGTTCTATATCTGTTGCGCTGCCACAAGTAAGAATTTCATTGTTCCGTTTTGGGACATGACAATAAAACACTCTTGACTCTTGAGCAATGGGCAATTCATCTGTGTTCCATTAGGTACATTTCAGCAGGGATGGAAACGAGATAACATGTGTTCTTATGGGTAAACATGTGGTAAAATTGATCCGTTGGATGTGGCGAAAATGTCTGACGATTATGTGCTGGGTGAAAATGTTGGAACATAATCCTCTGACTGATTTCACCAACTCCAATGGGATCCCACCGCCAGCCACATCTTCCCATCTCCACCCCTTTCCGCTGAGATCGTTCCTTCCGCAACTCCCTGGTTAACTCGCCCCTTCCCACTACCTCCTCTGGCAGCTTGTTCCATACACCCACCACCCTTTGTGAAAATGTTACCCCTCAGATTCCTATTAAATCTTTTCCTCTTCACCTTGAACCTATGTCCCTGTAAAGTATTATATTCATGTCATTAAATACATTTTGACAAATGTGCCAAGCATCAGTTTGTTCCATTATATATTGGAAAAGAGCCAAACTGATTCGAAAATTTGAATTCAAGGATTATTACCATTCTACTTATTTAAAACGCCAGTATTGAAATTCATGGCATATATTATGTGAAGCAAAGAAACTGTCAGTACTCTCAATAAAAAAAGTCATATACTTCAGAACAAATCACTTGCTGCCTATTAACATTCAATAAAGTTTCCAAAGTGTAGGAAACTGCAAAGGAAGGTTATCTACTTTGAAGCAAAGATGAGGAAAATAATTTATAGACTAAGTACTTAACTCTTCCAATTGTAAAGACTATCTATTTGTAACACTTAATCTCTCATTTCAATAATTGTTTCTTTATGCCTAATGCATTTTAACTAAAACAATTCCAATCAAACTATAATACAGGTGGAAATTGAAAGATACAACCAAAAATGGGGTAGAGACTGTTTACCTGCAAAATATTTGGAATGAAAAACTACAATCGAATTTAGTTTAGTTTACTTTACAGATACAGCATGGAAACAGGCCCTTTGGCCAACAGTACACACCCACAAGCGATCAACTCGTACACCACCACACTAGGAACAATTTACAATTTCTACCGAAGTCAATTAACTGACAAACCTGTACGTCTTTGGAGTGTGTGATGAAAGCGGAGCACCCAGGGAAAACCCACGCGGTCACGAGGAGATCGAACAAACTCTGTACGCACAGCACCCCTAGTCAGGCTCAAACCCGTGTCTCTGGCGCTGCAAGGCTGCAACTCTACCGCTGAGCCCCTGTGAATTATCTATCAGAATTTAAGCATAAATCAGACATGCTGCTTTGAATATTCACACCAGTTTTTCTAATCCTTTGCTGCAAATTCAATCACACCGGAGAAGGTTCCAACTATGTATTCCTTTTGATGGCACAAAAATCAAACAGAAATTAAAGATGGTGCAATCCTGGGTAAAGGAAAATGTTAGATGTTGTCAGGGCTAATTGGCAAGACTATGGTTGCTTATTGGCAAAAGTGTAGGGTGAGTGGAAAGGGGAGATTTGATACGTATATAACATCCTGAAGTTTAGGCAGAGTGAGCTGAGAAGAAAGAACTATTTCATTTAACAGAGTGATCAATAACAAGAGAGCATAGGTGCAAGATATTTTGTAGAAGCATCAGAAGGGAGTCAAGGGTTTTGTTTTCCCTGCTTTAAAGTGCGATTCAAAATTACATTGAATTTAAGCACTGAAAACAACAGCACAAGAGTTGAGAAATGGGGTTAGGCAAAAGAGCTCTTTCACATAGTACGGGTTGAACATCTCGCTTCTTTGTTGTAAGTTCTATGAATCTATAAAGACAGCTATAAAACCATGAGTGAGAAGACCACACCACATCAGAACGTCTCAAATTGTAAACCCAGAGCAATGGTCGGCAAAACTTCAATTTTAATGTCCTGAGGATACATAAGAAGACAACAAATGGAAGGTGGAGGGCCCTTGAGCCTGCACTGCAATTTAATAATACCTTTTAACAATGTCACTTTTTCTACTAATCCCATATCTTGATCAGACATAAATCTGTACACACATTCCATTTGCTCCACTCTTTTAAATCTCCACTACACTGTGGACAGCTCCATTACAATCTTAGATTTTCTGTCCGCTGATCGGTTAGCATGCAACAAAAGCTTTTCACTGTACCTCGGTACATGTGACAATAAACTATACTCAACTAAACTTGTTTCTAACATCCAATAATCTATTTATCTAGACATTGATTTTTTCCAGTGGGAGGCTTCACAGCCTTTTCAAAAATCTGTACCGTCTAAATAAAAAATACATTAGTATAGACAATAGACAGTGGACAATAGGTGCAGGAGTGGGCCATTCCGCCTTTCGAGGCAGCACCGAAATTCAATGTGATCATGGCTGATCATCCCCAATCAGTACCCCGTTCCTGCCTTCTCCCCATATCCCCTGACTCCGCTATCTTTAAGAGGCCATCTAGCTCTCTCTTGAAAATATCTAGAGAACCGGCCTCCACCGCCCTCTGAGGAAGAGAATTCCACACTCACAACTTTCTGTGAGAAAAAGTGTTTCCTCATCACCTTTCTAAATGGCTTACATAGAAACATAAAAAATAGGCGCAGGAGTAGGCCATTCGGCTCTTCGAGCCTGCACCGCAGTTCAATATGATCATGGCTGATCATCCAACTCAGTATCCTGTACCTGCCTTCTGTCCATACCCCCTGATGCCTTTAGCCACAAGGGCCATATCTAACCCTCTTAAATATAGCCAATGAACTGGCCTCAACTACCTACTGCGGCAGAGAATTCCAGAGATTCACCACTATGTGAAAAATGTTTTTCTCATCTCGGTCCTAAAGGATTTCCCCCTTATCCTTAAACTGTGACCCCTTATTCTGGACTTCCCCAACATCGGGAACAATCTTACTGCATCTAGCCTGTCCAACCCCTTAAGAATTTTGTAAGTTTCTATAAGATCCCCCCTCAATCTTCTAAATTCTAGCGAGTACAAGCCGAGTCTATCCAGTCTTTCTTCATATGAAAGTCCTGACATCCCAGGAATCAGTCTGGTGAACCTTCTCTGTATTCCCTCTATGGCAAGATTGTCTTTCCTCAGATTAGGAGACCAAAACTGTATGCAATACTCCAGGTACAACTGCAGTAGAACCTCCCTGCTCCTATACTCAAATCCTTTTGCTATGAATGCTAACATACCATTCGCTTTCTTCACTGCCCTGCTGCACCTGCATGCCTCCTTTCAATGACTGGTGTACCATGACACCCAGGTCTCGTTGCATCTCCCCTTTTCTTATTCATAAACTGTGGCCCCTGGTTCTGGACTCCCCCAACATCGGGAACATGTTTCCTACCTCTAGCATGTCCAAACCCTTAATAATCTTATATGTTTCAATAAGATCTCCTCTCATCCTTCTAAACTCCAGAGTGTACCAGCCCAGCCGCTCCATTCTCTCAGCATATGACAGTCCCGCCATCCCGGGAATTAACCTTGTAAACATACACTGCACCCCCTCAATAGCAAGATTATCCTTCCTCAAATTAGGGGACCAAAACTGCACACAATACTCCAGGTGTGGTCTCACTAGGGCCCTATACAACTGCAGAATGACCTCTTTACTCCTGTTCTCAACTCCTTTTGTTATAAAGGCCAACATGCCATTCGCTTTCTTCACTGCCTGCTGTACCTGCATGCTGACTTTCATTGACTGATGAACAAGGACCCCTAGATCCTGTTGTAGTTCCCCTTTTCCCAACTTGACACCATTTAGATAATAATCTGTCTTCCTGTTTTTGCTACCTCACATTTATCCACATTAAACTGCATCTGCCATGCATCTGCCCAATCATCCAACCTGTCCAAGTCACCCTGCATTCTCATAGCATCCTCCTCACAGTTCACACTGCCACCCAGTTTTGTGTCATCTGCAAATTTGCTAATGTTACTTTGAATCCCTTCATCTAAATCATTGATGTATATTGTAAATAGCTGTTGGCCCAGCACCGAGCCAGCACCGAGCCTTGCGGTACCCCACTAGTCACTGCTTGCCATTCTGAAAGGGACCAGTTAATCCCTACTCTTCGTTTCCTTTCTGCCAACCAATTTTCTATCCATGTCAGCACTCTACCCCCAATTTTGGTCTGCCCTAATTTTGCCCACTAATCTCCTCTGTGGGACCTTATCAAATGCTTTCTGAAAGTCCAGGTACACAACAGTAGATTTGTCAAATACAATTTCCCCTTTCATAAATCCTTTTTGACCCTGCTCAATCCTATTGTATTGTAATAACATATTTAAGGAGCTCTATAGTTTCCTATTTTTTCTCCCTTATTTCTTAAATGGTGGGATCAGACTTATTACCTTCCACTTTCTTAAAAATCATTTACAGCAATAATAAGCATTAAGCCAAAACCACAAAGTAAGTTAAGATATACGCATCAATGTTGGGAGAAATTGCAGATGCTGGTTACAACTAAAGATAGATACAAAATGCTGCAGTAACTCAGCAGGACAGGCAGCATCTCTGGAAAGAAGGAATGGGTGATGTTTCAGGTCGAGACCCTTTTCTATTAGTCTGAAGGGTCTCGACCCGAAACATCACACATTCCTTCTCTACAGAGATGCTGCCTGTCCCGCTGAGTTACTCCAGCATTTTGTGTCTGCCTTCGATGCAACATTTAATATTATTTTTCCAAACTGAATCTGTCATTGATTAATAGTGTAGGAGTGTTTAGCTGAAATTATATTTTGTTCATAAACCATAACATAAATCCCTGGTATGTGAATTACTAAATAGACAAAATAAAACTAATACTTAATGTGCATTAGTTAAACCATTAATATCACGCCCACACAGGCAGCATGTGTCACAATCTGAATTCTGATCTTTTCCTCTCATGATTTTGTACACTTGAAAATAAGACTCCTCTTGCCCAACTTCAAACATTCATCACTCACCTGTGGATAGGAATAGAGAAGGCCTGTATGTTCATGTTTTACCATTGCTCTGTTTCCAGGTATATTCCTTGCCAGCACTGGAACTTTAAGATCCATCGCCTACAGGATGGTAAGACAAAAAAAAAGCATAAAGTTGCAAGCAGAGGCGATGAAAAACAAAAGTAATCTCTAAATTAATATTTGTTGTCTTGTCAAATTAATCCCTGAAAGACTACTATCATAACTTAATATGTTTACTGGAAAGTAACTTGAATTTAACATCAAGACACGGGTAATCCTCGAATATACTTCTGCTGACATTACAAAGGAACAGTTAAAACAACAAAACCATCCAAATTAGTAACCATAGAGTGATACAGCATGGAAACAGGCCCTTAGGCTTAACTTGTCCACACTACCAACATGTCCCATCTACACCAGTCCCACCTGCCTGCGTTTGGCCCATATCCCTCTAAACCTGTTCTATCCGGTCTAAATGTTTCTTAAACGTTATGAAGTACCTGCCTACTACCTCCTTTGACAGCTCGTTCCATACACCTACCACTCTTTGTGTGAAAATGTTACCCCTGAGGCTCCTATTAAATCTTTCCCCCCCCCCCCCACAACTTAAACCTATGTCCCCTGGTTCTCGATTCCCCTACTCTGGGCAAGAGACTGTGCATCTACCCGATCTATTCCTCTCATGATTTTGCATACCCCAATAAGATCACCACTCATCCTCCTGCGCTCCAAAGAATAGAGACCTAACCTGCTCAACCTCTCCCTATAGCTCAGGCCCGCGAGTCCTGGCAACATCCTCGTAGGAGAATTTCAATTCTTAAAAAAAAAAAAAAAAAAAAAATTGTACAGAAAATAAATCTCAAATGTTGCAAAGAACACAACCTCTAGAATTGTAGAAGACATCCCTTCGGAGATGGAGCTGTTTACTACAGCAAATGAGGCCCTCATGGCAGCATGCAGCTCTTCCTGGGGTTTCTCCGAAACTAGGTAGACCCCATGGGCACTATAAAAGGCAAGAAAACTAGTCACCTGCGGTCCTTGTAAAAGCAAATTCTGTGGGTGATTGCAAATATTGCATTGTAACAAAACATTTTAACCGATCAAATTGAATTTCATACCTCCAATTCTTTGAAATTGATGATTAATTTTTATAACGATTGATCCATTATGATGAGTAATGAAAAATTACATCAATTTTCAACAGTAAAATATAAATAACATGAGGCATAGCGTATACCAACAAAACGTTATGAAACACATTTGGGTCATAACCAGAGTCATGGCAAAACGTTTTTAGAAAGGATTTAAAATATTAAAGAAAATGCAGAAGAGATGCATGCAGAAGAAATGGTTCAATGGCGAGGGGACTTTAGTCGTGTGGATAAACAGAGGTCTCTTGTGTTGTGCTTCTTGGAACAGAGGATATTGAAAAGGAATCCGAAGGAGGTTTTTAAGATCATGATAGGTCCGGATAGAACAAACAGAGGGAAACTGTTCTTGCTGAAACTTTGCCGAGACTGTCACTCAGAGCTCAGGGGCATCATACGCAAGAACCGGAGCAATGCTCTTTTTTTTTTCCGCTCCTCTGAACTCCAATTTAAAGAAAGAAACGTAATGCATCAGTGTGAACTTCTTCATTTCTCAACTTAGTATTCAGACATGTCAAATTCAACAGAATCCACAAATCCACAGGGAGGTTTTACTGCATATGACACAGTTGGAACCAAATCAGCTCCCAGAGGTAACAATCATGAAGGCTATGAGGTGTAGAAACTCTCAAAACTTTTCATTCAACACAAGCCCTTACAAATTATCATTCTATAGTCAACTGGATTCATGTCGCCCAATTATAGGAAGGATGTCAACAAAATAGAGAAGTACAGAGGAGATTTACTAGAACGTTGCATGGGTTTCAACAATTAAGTTACAGAGATAGGTTGAATAAGTTAGGTCTTTATTCTCTGGAGCGCAGAAGGTTAAGGGGGGACCAGATAGAGGTCTTTAAAATGATGAGAGGGATAGACAGAGTTGATGTGGACAAGCTTTTCCCTTTGAGAATAGGGAAGATTCAAACAAGAGGACATGACTTCAGAATTAAGGGACAGAAGTGTAGGGGTAATACGAGGGGGAACTTCTTTACTCAGAGAGTGGTAGCGGTGTGGAATGAGCTTCCAGTGGAAGTGGTGGAGGCAGGTTCATTTGTATCATTTAAAAATAAATTGGATAGGCATATGGATGAGAAGGGAATGGAGGGTTATGGTATGAGTGCAGGCAGGTGGGACTAAGGGGGAAAAAAGTTGTTCGGCATGGACTTGTAGGGCCGAGATGGCCTGTTTCCGTGCTGTAATTGTTATATGGTTATATGTTATATGGTTATATGTCAAGTGTGTAGGAAAGAACTGCAGAAGCTGGTTTATACCGAAGATAGACACAAAATGCTGGAGTAACTAAAATAATGCTGAAGACTGGTTCCAACCTGAAACGTCACCTATTCCCTTTTCTCCAGAGTTGCTGCCTGACCAGCTGAGTTACTCCAGCATTTTGTGTCTATCTAGGGTTCATATCAAGATGGTTTTTAGAAAAAACAAAACATGGTGTCAAAAATAAATAACAAGTATTTCATTGAAGTACAGGGGTATTGTATTATTTTGTCCATTTAGTAATTCAGATACCAGAGATTTATGGTATGATTTATGAACAAAATATAATTTATAATATTAGAACTAGCTTACCCCTTGACTTTGGCTTTCACCTGCTGTGCAAACACTGGATCAACCTAAACGAAAGATGAGTTAGACAGCAGATAAGTTACTTTTCTCTTTAAGAATATATCATGAATTATTTATCTCTTTCAAGCACTCAAGATCCTTACCAATTTTTTAAATAAACATTTGCAAATCCCTTTTTTCCGGCAGACAGCATCTTCTCCTCAACCAATAGCAGAACAAACTAGCTATTCATCTCATGAGCTCTTTAGGAATCAGCTGCATTATAAATCTGTTGCAATATTTGTTTACAAAGCACTTCAACTTGAAAGCAATTTACTGCTTGTTCAGTAAATTGGAATGGCTGACAAATGTACATGCCGGTACTTCTGCCTTCTACATCATTTACGCAATAAAAACCAAATTACATTGATTTCCATCTTTTCCTGAATGATATTAGTATCGGTTTATTATTGTAACATGCACCGAGATACAGTGAGAAGCTTTGCATGCTATCCAGCCAAATCATTCTATCCACAAGTATAATCAATCCATATGCATGTGCAAAGAAAAAAAAAATACCAGAGCGCAAAATGTAGTATTATGTATTATAGCATTACAGCTGCAGAAAAAAATGTAGCAAAAAAAAGCACAAGGGCTGCAGTGAGATACTTTGGGAGATCAGGACTTCACCTTTAACTTTGGGGAGGTTCATTGCGTAGTTTTGAAAACAGCTTTAAAGCTTTTGTATCTTCTGCCTGACAGGAGTTACCAATATATGAATGAAGTCGGGCTGAGTTAACAGGACAATAGGAGCAAAAGTAGGCTCTTCAGCCCTTTGGGTCTGCAATTTGATACAAGCTTCGCTTATCTCTATCTCAGTATCATAGTCCTGTGCTGGCCTTTAAATTACTACATTGCCTATTATGTCTTTGCATAAGAAAATGAGGGATAAAAATATTCACATACAAATTAATAGCAGCAGAGAAACCAACGATTTGCAATGCAGCTGCATGCTTCTTGTATGGCAGAGAGCCAGAGAGACGTATTGGCAATATCAAAGTCATTAACAAAGAAAACATATTAGATTGTTTCCCAATCGGCTGAGACAGGGCCATCTGCTGAAATTAAACTTAGTCCAACTTGCACACGTAAACCAAAATAATAAGGATATTTATCTCCGCAAATTAGCAATTCGGCAAGATTTGCCTCAAAGTTAAACCCTCATTGAAAAATATTTTGCCTGGTATGTCAGGGCTGGTATTCCAACTGCCTTGACTGTTCTTTCTGAGGTTTATTCTGTACATCCTTGCACTCCTCATGTTTTAACATTTATTTATTCTATACCTTTTATAAATGGTGAAATCTAAAACATCTCATGATGTTTTCATAAGCCAATTTAACAGTGATTGTAGCATATACAGGTAGTTCTGGCGAGATTTCAAAGTGCAAGTTGGATGTAATGTGATTGATGAATTAGGGAACATTCTTTATATTAGTCAGGCCGAATTGAGTCTGAAGAAAGCTCTCGACCCGAAACGTCACCTATTTCTTTGCTCCTTAGATACTGCCTCACCCGCTGAGTTTCTGCAGCATTTGCAGATGTCTACCTTTGATTATATTACGATTTCTATTGGGAAGACCAAAACCACGTAAAAAATACTTTGGAAATTTACAAGAAGACCCGTCTTGGAAAAAGGACAGTCTGGGCGAAAGAAAAGAAAATGGTTCCATGTATCATTCCTGCAGGGATCAGACCCACCAACAATCTGGCACTTTCATCTTGGTGGTCATAGAAATTGACAAGAATTGTTTCAATAAAACAATGTCACCTTTAGCCTTTAGTATTTTCAGCTTTCAATAAAAAAAAACGTTTAACTATTAAAAATAACTTTATTTTTGAAACTCCTGTGGGAGAAATAACTTTGTTATTGCAAGTCTTAAACTCTTTAGTCCCGAACATACTTTGGCTATTATTTTTATAATGCAATAACACAGGTTTCTTTGAACACAACTTTGCATTATAGCAGAACAACCTGCAATTTTAATGACATATACCGCATCACACTCAATAAAAGGGTTTTATTTTCCTGCCAACTACTTTCAATTATACAGCAGGCTAATCTGTAGACCACTGCAGCATCCTCTACGAGAAAGTACAAACTCTTCTTGTCATTCAAGCCATTGGAGACCCTTGAACTATCTTTATTTGGACTTTATCTTGCCCTAAATGTTATTCCCTTTATCATGTATCAGCACATTGTGAACGGCTCGATTGCAATCATGTATGGTCTTTCCGCTGCCTGGTAAGCACGCAACAAACCATTTTTTACTGTACCTCAGTACACATGTCAATAAATATTCTAAACTAAACAAACTCAAGAATGATCCACCAAAGCAAAATATTACAAGTACTGGAAATCCAAAATACATCAGAAAATGCTGAAAATATTCAGTGCATCAGGCAGCATCTGTGACATAAGTAACATTTCACTCTGATTATCTATCAATTAATCATCAATTTATAACATTAAGCCAAACATGTTGGAGTTGATGCTAGTTAATCTAATGGTACTTCCATCATTACTCCGTGTGTCCGTGGGACTTCTACAAAATGCTATCAAATGCAGAAGCAGACTTACTGGCAGATTCAATGCTGGTTTATCAACTTGCTACTGTGAGAAGGGCAAGTCTTGCCGAGTTTCCCAGCATTAATATGTTGCAGGATCTGACACTTTACTGACTTTAATGTTGGATTCTATGTAGGCAAAGAGGAAGGTAAATAAAACAAATTGGAAACTGCAACATCCATACTATTGGGTTGTAGACTGCCTGGGTGAAATGCGTGGTACTATTTATTTTCGTTGGTATTTGATCTCACCCTGGTGTTAGGAAAGGCCGAGGACAGACACGGTGGCATGGGAATGGGAGTTGAAATGAAAGGCAACCGCGATTCAGCTTTAGTGTAACGCTTATAGAGTCATACAGTGCGAAGAGCACAGACAAGGTATATAGCAAAACACTTTCGCTCATAACAGAGGTGACTTACACCAAAATAAATAGTCATAGTCATACAGCATGGAAATAAGCCTTCGGCCCAACTTGCCCACACCAACCAACACTCTACCTACACTAGTCCCACAAGCTGCGTTTGGCCCATATCCCTCTAAATCTATCCTATCCGTGTACCTGTACAAATGTCTCTTAAATGTATGATTATAATTATATTTAAATGTTGTTAGATATTTCTGGTTAATTTCCTCTTTTATTATTTTCTAAATAATTATTTAATATAATCTTAGTAGATTTTAAATGTCACAATGTCAAAAGGAATGTAAAAGCGTTTATAGATTGATAGTTATTTTTAAGACAGTAAAGTCGAGCCTGGACTTTCAGGGCAGGTTTAGGTGGTAGCAAGTTGATATATGGTCTCTACCCCTTCCTTCCCCTCCGCCAACTGCTTGCATCTGTCCAAGTCCTGCCAATGCCCTGGCTGCTTCCCTATAGTGCTGGAAGTATTTTGGTCAAATTAATTTGGCTTTCCACATCTGGTCCAGATAAGTGCAGATCAGCAAGATCAGGCCCATTAACGTGCTTCTCTCCACCAAAGCTGCCTGACCAACTGAGTATTTCTAGCCTTTTCCATTTTTAATATTGAAGAATAATCACTTACCACAGGTCCAATAATAATCAAATTACTGCATGGTTCCTTTTTATGCCAAGCTAGAAAGCAAGATAACGATTTTAACGATAATGACCCCTAAGAACATTTAAACAATTATGGTAATATATTTCAAATTCACAGGAGGCAAATTAACAATGGATTTTCCCCCGTATTTCAGAGGCAGTTAATTCATGTTGATGGAAAGCAAATTCATTCAACAACAGCATCAGAACTGAACCACAGTGGTAACTACAAACTTGTCATTAATTGTAGAACAAGTGGTCTGGAGTACAATCTCAAGTGGCTAAGTACAAATAATTCAAACAATAATTGCCTTATACAGAGTACAGTGAATGTGTAGATTAGAATGACAAAATAAATAAGGGAGGCAGGTAGTTATAACAATTTAGCGTGAAATTGGATGGATATTTGAATGATTTGAAAGGTGTTTGTTTTTGAGACTACCCAGATCAACTGCAGAGCCATGTTTAGTTCCACATTGCGTAAAGAATGCGTTTTGTTGAAGTTCCAGTGATATCTGAACTAGTGATGCTCAATTAATTACTACAAAAGCTTAAGGCGGGACTGGCATAACATTGTAACTTGAATTCTACACGCTTTTTTCCCTGTTAATTGAATTAAAAATCCCCAGGCAGTGAATTAATTAGAGATCCATATAAATGAATGAGAAATTACATAAATAAAAGCAAGTCGCAGTTAATTACAATGAGAAATTCAGGAGGAACAAGGTCTTGGCGGCCCCCCTCTCTTCCCTGTGCCCGACCCTTCCACCTACACTCCTTCCTCTAGCTTCACATTTTGCAACTCTTCAATCCTTTTGCCTCACACCTCTGTCTTTTAATCTCTGGCCTTTGCCCAGCCATCTGACCCCCCATCACCCCGACCCACCTATTAACTGTTGGCTGTTGTTATGACTCTCCTCTCTTCCAACTTCCTTTCTCCCTCTTTCCCCCCCGCCCCCCCAACCCCAAGAAGGGTCCCGACCTGAAGCGTCCCCTATCCATATTCTCTAGAGATGCTGCCTGATCTGCTGAGTTACTCCAGCACTCTATCCCTTATTTTTGTAAACCTGCAAATGCAGTTCCTTGTTTCTACTCCAAGGAGTTCAGGCAAACTTCTTTATCCAGAACAAATGGTTAAAGTGTGGAACTTATTACAAGAGAGAGTGTAACATATACGTTGCATAATGGAAATGGGGATAAATAAATAAAAGGAGAAAGATAAATCAATAGGATTAGGTAAACATGGGTATAATGAGCCTTCTAAGAAGCACAAACACCAGAAGAGCCTACTGGGTCAAATGGCTTTTTTGGTGTTGTCCGATTTACGTTCGATCAAATGCTACAGCATCGGCTACCTGCTTGTACAAATATAAATTGTTTGTAAATAGAATGCTTTGGAGCCATTAATTGCATACCTTATATGTTCCTTCACAGAAGGAATGTCTAGTTAGAAAAGACAAAAGATTTCATCACTCGTGTATTATTGATGGTATAGTTAATGTTTTGGCAAAAAAGTCTACATTATTCTACATTTTATTTATCAAAAAAAAACCACATGCTATACATACTAAAGGTTATTTAGCTGCACGAGACATCAATAAACTGCAAAAATAAAATGCATCAATCTCTATTCTCAATTCTTGCTTCTATTAAACTGTATATAAGAATGTGCAAATTGTTTCTTTGTACTTTAATTACACTTTTAGAAAGTAATGATTCCAAAAGATGAACAATTCAGGACAGAATACACAGATTTGGAAGGTAAACAAAGAGTTGTTAAAATTACATCCATGATAAAGTTCATGGAATCTTCAATATACCAGATTAATAAAATCTGAATTGATTACCTGAAAAAGCATCCACCAAATAGAGTGGATCTTTGACTCGTCGAAGTCCACATACCAAAAGGAAGATGTATGGCTCAATACTTTCAAAGTGAATCCCTGTAATAATTATACAGAAGATAGCAATTATTATTTGCAGTGGAAAAATGATACCAAGCAACCTGTTCACTTTGAAATGCATCTAACCTCCCTTATGTTTTCATATTCACCTTTTACAGGTCAACAAATTTCAAAGTCAAAGTTAAAAGTCCAGGATACTTTATCCTTTATTGTCGTTGCCTTGCAGTCATACATATGATAAAAATAACAAAAACAAACAATAAACACAAATTTAACATCCACCACAGTGAGTTCACCAGGCACCTCCTCACTGTGATGGAAGGCAAAAGTCTTAAAGTCTTTGTCTCTTCCCTCCGCGCTGAGGCGATCCAGGCCTCCGATGTTATGACCCCACGGGGTTATGGTAAGTAAGTCCCGCGGCTCAACCGTGCTCCGTGAACGGGCCGGTTCAAACTCCGCGGCCCAGGGTGGTCGAAGCTGCCACCCTCCAGTCCAGCGGAAGAAGCTGTTGTTGCGGGAGCTCCGGAAAAACAGGTCACCAACCTGTGACTTGCGAGCTCCCGACGATGTCATCCGCGGCCGAGCCTCTGAACTCGGGCCACCACCGGAACGCCGCCACAGCCCCGATGTCGGGCCAACGCCGGAACGACGGAACACCGCCACAGCTCCAAGTCGGGCCGCCGCCGGAACGCCGTCCCAGCCCCGAGGCCGGCAGCTCCGCCATTAGGCCTCAGCGCAGACGGAGACGGGGGACAAGTCGCCTCCCCCCGAAGGAAGAGACTAAAACCCTGTTTCTCCCCCCCCCCCACACATACACAACCTAATAAACTAAATTTAACTAACTTTTAACTAAAACAGACAAAAGAAAATAACAAAAAAAAAGAAAAAACTGACGGACTGCAGGCGAGCCGCAGCTGCCAGGCTATTTCATAGTCATAGAGCTAGACAGCATGGAAACATGCCCTTCAGCCCAACTTGTTCATGCCGACCAAATACTGTAGCTATTCTACACTAGTCCATTTGTCTACAATTAAATTCCAAAAATTTGTTGTCCATTTATCTGTCCACATGTCTTTTGAAACTCAATTATCAAAACAAAAGCAATCAGAGTTCAGTCTGAATGTACTCTTTTCAAGGATTTATTTGAATAAGAAAACAATTTTTCAAGCTACTCACAGTACAAGTAAATAGGGGTCAGAACTTGAAAATTATTTTGATCAGATTACGCATTTAGTCAGGATTCATGCTGCTATTTTAGAGGAACAGAAAAGCAGGATTGGTATAGGTCACCAACACTTGTAAAGTGGTCAATGTTTTAATTATCATTGCTGGTTAAGTTATCGAAGACCATTACACCATTGTACTTTCAATATCAACATTTTTTTTAAATCAGCATTTCAGCAGGCTCATTTAATAAATAATGGCAAATTAGTTTTAAAGCTGCATGCATTTCAGCTTTGTTCCTCTTAATCACAGATGCATTACGCACAGTTTTGTTTTCTTAAGAGTAGAACACAAAACACTTTAGACTACCACTAGGAAGCTGAAAAGTTGTAATCTAGTTTTATGGCTCTGGGAAGATTAAAGATTAAAGTTGGCGCTGCAAAACAGAATAATCAGCCATATACTATATGGAAGATTGCTACATTTGTACTCACCAACTATGATAAAAGGATAGACTGATTATGATAACAAGATAACCCAATAACTTTTACTATCCCATTATCTACAGACTATAATTTTTAAGAAAGCAGGTTTAAAAAAATTCAAATGCAAATAACCTGTTTTTCTCTTATGTCTAAGAAACAACTTTCTTCAATGACTCAATCTTGGGATGAAAATGAACAGCAACTTATTTGCTCTCGGTTTCAGATGACGTGAGAATATCAAACAAAATAATTGCTCTCCAAACTACTCCCGTTGTTCTACCCGTTGTTCGAGTATCTCTTTTCAAGTAGCCGTTACTTTCCCTCTCTCCATCCCCTCCCCCTTCCCTGTTCTCCCACCAGTTTTACAGTCTCCGACAATAGATGCCGCTTGTCCCGCTGAGTTACTCCAGCATTTTGTGTCTACCTTAGATTGAAACCAGCAGCTGCAGCTCTTTCCTACACATTTCCTGCCTCTACCCAGCTGACCCTGAGAATATGGTGGTACGCATTCTATAAGATGGTATCTGCAGTAACAAAATAGTGAAAGTTTTACTGAAGATTTTACAATCAGAATATTAACCCATGTTTCCTTTGTATTAATACGAATGAATTAATACGGCATTTTCACATTTTCTGGTTCCATAAGTCAACATTCTGGAACAGTACTGTGTCAGGATAGTTACACATTTGTATATTTAGGTTATTACTTCATGCAAAATTATAAATATAACTGTTAATCCCTTCCCGATTCAGCTTGGGGTTATGTTGCATTATTTATTCTCGTGAGTGACTCGGGTGTCAGAGGTTATGGGAAGAAGGCAGGAGAATGGGGTTAGATGGGAGAGATAGACTTGATGGGCCGAATGGTCAAATTCTGCCCCTATCACATGAATACTATTGCTGATGTTTTCAACTTTTCCAATTGGTGAAAACCTACAACCTGATCCATGTATTGATAAAACTGTGAAATATTTATTGTGCTTTTTAGGGAATATTAAACAAAGATACTTTATTTAAAAAAAAAGCCTTACTACATATATTTCAATTAAAATGCCTGACATTCCGATTGAAGCATAATCGCAAAACCATACCTGAATTTTGAAGGAATTCCTTCCAGTTAAATTTTGCACATGGTTTGGTCACCACACCTAGATTCCATTGAAGAAAAAAACATGATAAAAAGAGCACGTGGTTGTTGAAGATTTATTTTATATATATTTTGGGGCAATCCACTGCTTCGAACATAAACGTTATCTGATAAATGCACTGATAAATGGGTCCCATTCGTCCCTGCCATCTTTGACCTAAGCTTACAGTGTAACAGCAATGATGTCTTAAACCGCGACATTGAAAGAGGCTGCACTCTGAACCTCATGCTGCATTTCATTCCATGAAAGGTAATGGTCACCACAATGATGGAGGAGGTTAGGGCCAGCTTTGGTGCCATTTGCTGCAAGACTGCTGAGATCCATGTGAGATGTACTTGAAGAATTAAAGAACAATATTTTTTTTCTTTATGCACTCCAATTAAAATCTACCTCCTCTCCACTCTCTGTGGATCCTTGCACCCGACTGCTAGTAAATCTGAATATGGAACTTCATTAGCACATTACCAATTTCCCACTGGCCTACAACAAAACCAAACTCCAGGCAGCATATTTCAACTATTTCCAAAAGCATTACCTGTCTTTTCTCATAGAAACAAGGAACTGTAGAAGCTGGTTTACTAAGAAAAATAACTCAATGTGCTGGAGTAACCCAGCAGGTCAGGCAGCATCTCTAGAGTACGTGGATGGGTGACGTTTTGGGATGGGACCCTTTTTTGAGACTGTGGAGGAGAGGGGTCCCGGCATGGTCCTGGTCTGAAGAAGGGCTCCCAACCCAAATCATCATCTATCTATGTTCTCCAGATATGCTGCCTGACCCGCTGAGTTACTCCAGCACTTTGTGTCTTTTTTGCCTATCTTAACACTTCCACATACTGGTGATTTTAAATGCCAAACTGCATGAAGAACTGTTTGGATGAACAACTGCGTAGCAAACTGTCGAGTAACTCACTCATACTCACAAACATGGTACAATGGTATTTGTTGGAAAACACATTTTACACACTAGAGCATGTTGCTTCTACTGTACAGCAGCATAGACTGACTGCACATGTCGGGTTGCGATAATGTAAACAGTGTTGTAGTAGACGGAGCTTCTGATAATAAAGCACTACATTGGTTAGTCAGTAAAGTAACCAATCTACACCTGTCCTTGTAGGAATAAAAGTGAAACGTGTCTAAACAATGTCTAAGAAGAAGGTGTTGACGGTTGCGCTTGTAGATCCCTCCGTCAGTGCTCACCAGGTATGAGCGCAGCTCTTTTGCGGGACTGAATGCGACCCAAACGGCCATTGCCCTTGTTGGTTTGAAGGCGAACGATTTGCCCACTGGAGAGAGGTTTAAGTGGTTTGCTGGACTTTTCGAAAAATCGCTACTGGGCATCACGTTTCAGCTGGAGCTCTTTCCGTACAGCAGGTGGTGAATGAATCTGTGGCTGCAGCAGCTGCT
The DNA here is from genome assembly GCF_028641065.1 of Leucoraja erinaceus. Lineage (NCBI taxonomy): Eukaryota > Metazoa > Chordata > Chondrichthyes > Rajiformes > Rajidae > Leucoraja > Leucoraja erinaceus. The sequence continues at coordinate 11,481,910 of NC_073401.1, read as the reverse complement.
GGGGCACGGGTAGGGCAGCACGGGTCTGTCGAGACATCAGGCATTGCGCTGGAGACCCCAGTATTGGGTCACAGGCGATGTTCAAGTCGAGCAGGTCCAAGTAGACATTGGATTTGGCAAGGTGTGAGCACTCCATTAATTGTTTGGTGCTCCGGACAGCCCGTTCTGCAAGTTTGTTTGAATGTGGAAATTCAGGACTGCTGGTGACATGGCCATTGTTGAGCAAAGTTCTTGAAGCACTGGCTAGTGAACTGACTGCCGTTATCTGACAAGAGGCGTGCAGGGGCGCCATGCACGGAGAAATGGCGTGAAAGGTTTTGGATGACTGCACCGGATGTGATGCTTTGGAGCAGGTCGATTTCGAACCAGCTCGAATACGAGTCAACGAGAACCAGATAATGTTTGCCACGCCACTCAAATATGTCGGTGGCGACCGTGGACCAAGGCGGAGGAGGAACAGGGTGTGAGAGCAAGGGCTGCTTCTGTTGGTGTGGTGTCAGGCTGTTGCAGACAGTGCTTGAACTTTCTCGCGCATATACTCGGTCATCCCGGGCCAGGAAAACATGCTCTTTGCTCGTAGTAAGGTTGCTTTCATGCCAGGGTTGCCCCTGTGGACGGCATCAAAGTATTTGTCCCATAGAACAGCTGGGACGACTGCTTTGTGATCCTTGCTTATGACACCTTGCTGCAGTACCAGTTCGTCGCGAACCAGGTAGTATGGGCGAATCGCAAGTGGGGCGCGATGACTGAGGACAATAGTTGTACTGTTGTATCTGCAGTCGTGGGCTCCACCAGGTTGCTTAGGCACTCTGTAGGTACGTACGATACCATCATTACCGTGAACCAGTCTTTCTCAGACGGCTGGTACACAAAAATGCTGGAGAAACTCAGCGGGTGCAGCAGCATCTATGGAGCGAAAGAAATAGGCAACGTTTCGGGCTGAGTTTCACCCGCTGAATTTCTCCAGCATTTTTGTGTATCTTCGATTTTCCAGCATCTGCAGTTCCTTCTTAAACACTTTCTCAGACGGCTGTTGTTCGCAGATTGTTCGGGGGGCTCTTGATAGCGCGCCAGCCAGATGCATGTCCTTGCTCCTTTTGTAGACTAGGGTAAAAGCGAAGCACTGTAGCTGCATCATCATCCGTTGCAGATGAGCAGGAGCAGCAGAATGGGTTTTTTTCAGAATGGTGTTTCAACAGTCACAGACTTGCCAAAAATAAAGGCCTTGAATTTTGTGCAGGCAAAACGCACGGCAAGTAATTCCTTTTCGATCTGGGCGTAGCGTTGTTCAGTCTCAGGCAGGGTACGGGAGGTGTAAGCAATAGGTCAGCAGTCTCTTTCGGCGGAGGTCTGTAGGCAAGCAGCTCCGTCCATATTGGGATGCATCACACGTGAACGTCACTGGTAGGTTTAAAGCGAAATAAGCGAGGGTAGGAGCACTGGACAATTGTAATTTAAGGATTTCAATAGCTCTCTGGTGTCTTTGTGAGTCAGTTGTCGTAGGGGAACAGATATTTCGCTGAGGTTGAGAATGAATTTCCCCAAGTAGTTGACCATTCCCAAGAATCTCTGTAAACTCGTAACATCAGTGGGAGCTGGCATCTCGTTGATGGCCTGAGGCCATCACTGGTGAATACGTGTTCGACATAATGGACCTCCTTGACACGAAATCTGCATTTTAGAGGGTTGAGCTGGAGATGGATGTCTTTAGCACGGTCCAGTACTATTTTTAAGTTGGCATCATGTTCAGCCATGTTGCGTCCGACAACGAGAATATCGTCGACAATGATGGCGCACGGATACCCCGCAAATAATTGTTTCATTGTGCGTTGGAATACCTCGCTGGCAGAGTTGATGTCAAAGGGCATCCGCAGAAATTTGCAGCGGACAAAGGGGATGCCGAACGTGGTGAGATTGGACGAGTCGTGGTCCAGCGGGATCTGCCAGAATAAATTTTTGGCATCCAGAGCAGAAAACATGGAGGCACTGCCCAGCTGGGCAGCAACTTCCTCTACAGTGCGCATCGGGTAGTGCGGGCATTTGATCGCTGTGTTCAGGTCTCTGGGGTTGATGCAGATTCGGATTTCTTCCTTGTTTTTTTGTTGCAACCACCATGGTGGAAATCCAGTCAGAAGGATCGGTGACCGTGGCAATGACACCCAGGGCCACCATCCGCTGGAGCTCATTGTGTACTCTGTCGTGCATAGCATGTGGAATACAGTGTGGTGCTCGAACCACAGGTTAGACATTTGTATCAGTAACGATGTTGTATTTGATGGGTTGCTTCCCAAGCTTGTCGTCAAATAGTTCCTTGTACTGGGAAAGTATCTGCTGGGTGAAGCACTCGGCAGGAGATATTTGATGGACAGCAGGCCCAAAAGTTACCAGTCCTAGATCCCTGCACGCGTTAATGCCAAGCAGAGTTGCAACTTTCCCACGGACAATGAAATAGTTCATCTTGTGAGCTTGTGACTCCAGGTGGCAGTTCAGCTCAGCTTCTCCAAGTGGGTGCACCTCCCCTTCTCCGTAGGCTAGTAAAATGGCCGAAGTGTTTACAATACGTTCGGCATTTCTGATCCGTTTAAATTCGGATAATGACATGACGTTCCAATTGGCACCAGTGCCGATCTTTGCAACAGTAATGGTTTTGTTGACATGAATATTTAAACAGCAAAACAACATTTAATCGCACATTTGTACACAACAAATAGCACAGAATTTTGAAAATTAAGGTCAAGACCACCAGAAATGAACACACAAGTTATTGCTTCTTGCCTTCGGTGAGATACATAGTGTATATTTGATAGTAAATTGCATTCTTTCTTCTAAGATGTCTTGCAAGGATATACAAAGTTAATCATGCAAAAATGTATAATGTATTCAAATTTCAAATAAAATCTGCTAATTTTAAAAGTTACAACACAGGCCCAGTGAAAGATCTGGATGGAGTGGATGTGGAGAGGATGTTTCCACTAGTGGAAGTCTAGGACCAGAGGACATAGCCTCAGAATAAAAGGATGTACCTTTAGAGATGAGGAGGAATTGCTTTAGTCGGAGGGTGGTGAATCTGTGGAATTAATTGCCACACATGGCTATGGAGGATGTCAAAGGATATTTTTAAGGTGGAGATTGACAGATTCTTGATTGGTGTGGGTGTCAGCAGTTATGGAGAGAAGGTAGGAGAATGGGATTGAGAGGGAAAGCTGGATCAGCCATGATTGAATGGCGGAGTAGACTTGATGGACCAGATGGCCTAATGCTGCTTCTACAACTTATGAACACTACTGTACATTCATGCAGAAAGAAACGAGAGATAAAGTTCACAGCACCGTGCAGAAAAGGCGATCCTGCAAATGAAACAGTTTTCATACCTTACCTTGAGGCTGTACATGAATCTTACTGCCAGCGAATGGCTTAAAAATAGGAAACAAAATACAACATGAATATCATTTTCAAAACTGTCCTTGAAATAGCTTGCAAAAGCCCAAGCAATAGATGAAACAGACAGAAACATTATTTATTACTGCATAAGCGTGAGATAAAATACATCAATGTTTTTTTTCACTGCGTTTTCTAATCTAAGTGGATTACAATTGATAGAAGAAATGAAAATACATTGATTTTATTTTAAGCATCATTTTTATCAGGGATTACTTGAGTTCTTATAGTTCTCATAAGAATACAATGATGTTGAACTTCATCTTGCCTAACTAATTAATCGCAACTTCAAATTCTGACAAATATACTGAAAAGGAATTGGTGACGTTTCGAGTTAGTACCCTTCTTCTGACCCAAAATGTTACCCGTCATTTTTTTCAAGAGATACTGCCTGACCTGCTGAGTTATTCCAGCACTTTGTGTCTATCTTTGGTATCTACCAGCATCTGCAGTTCTTTTCTATTCTTTAATGTAAATATGCTTTGCTATAAACTCTACGATAATCAATTACATCAAATTGTTTTTTCACAATTGCCCCTTTATTGCTCGATATGCACAAAATGCCGGAGTAACTCAGCAGGACAGGCAGCTTCTCCGGAGAGAATGAATGGGTGACATTTCGGCCCAAAAAGGTCACCCATCCCTTCTCTCCAGAGATGCTGCCTGGCCCACTGAGTTACTCCAGTATTTTGTGTATATCTTGGGTCTAAACCAGCATCTGCAGTTCCTTCACACACCTTTATTTCTGGAATTGGCTACGCTTCGATGCCTTGCCAATATTTGCACTTTTCCCAATCAGTGAACTAAACTGGAAGAGAGTTATCTTGTGTTAAAGCCCTCCAACAGATGCTATAGCAAATTAATGGGAACCTGATCATCTCGTTTCAAAAATTAGTGATTATTCTTCATAATCATTTTTTTTTTCAAAAACCGCTGGTTATTATATTTATATATTATTATAACCGCTGGTTATATTGCACTTAAAAATGCTGATTTTATGTACGAAACATAGCTGTTGCAGATTAATATAATTCCGAGTGCGATCAGAATTCCTAGTCAGGAATTTTGAGGCGGCATGGTGGCGCGGCAGTAGAGTTGCTGCCATACAGCACTGGAGATCAGGGTTCAATCCTGTCTGTACAGAGCACTACACTCTCCCCATGATTGCGTGGGGTTTTCCAGGGTGCTCTGGTTTCCTCCCAACTCCAAAGACTTACAGGTTTGTAGATTAATTGGCTTTGGTAAAAACTGTAAACTGCCCCTGGAATGTAGGATAGTGCTAGTGTATGGGTGATCGCTGGTCGGCAGGAACTCAGTGGGCTAATGGGCCTGTTTCAGTGCTATAAACTAAACAAAAAAAGATCTACAGCTCTTATACTAAGATAATATAAATGATACAAGAATATGCCAATTACTTCAGTTGGAAAAGTGACAATGGGTGATTTTAGGGCCTATTATCATCATACAGGATTCATTTGTATTATATAATCCAAACTGCAACAATCTGATTGATATTCAGAATAAACGATATAACATCCACTGTTTCAATGTTTTTTTTTGTTTTTTTGTAATTCAATTTCAATTTTATTTTTAATATATTTTATTATTTATTTATTATTTATTTATTTTTTGGTGATTTTTTTTATGATACTGCCTGTAAGGGAAATTCATTTTGTTGTCTCAAATTGAGACAATGACAATAAATTTGAATACAATACAATACAATACAATGGTGTGACTAACTTTAAGTGTGTGTTTATGAGGACAGAGCCAAAGTGTTACAAACCTTTCGGAGCAAGGTTCAGTCAGGCTGCCACAGACTCATTTGGTTTCTACTGATGTCAAAATAATTGTTTGTTCTGAAAGATTACTATGGAGTGTCTATTTTCATAGCAGCCCCAATAACCCACAAGCAGTATGCTGTTGAATGGTCTGAGCGCAGGTATATGGGACTAGGGGAGATTATGTGTTCGGCATGGACTAGAAGGGTCGAGATGGCCTGTTTCCATGCTGTAATTGTTATATGGTTATATGTCATAATTAAAAGATTCAATTATATTCTCTACATTGATAAGGTCTTGGGCAGATATAATTCTGCTATTTGAATGCAACGTATTAAACCTAAAGTGGAAATCTGTTACTCTCGGGGTTTACAAAATTCAAGAACTTAACAATTGTGATAACATCTTCCTTGTTATACCTGAATGTTTGCCCTCAATGATTTGTGTATCTCTTCTCTCCAGAAAAGCTGCCTGAACCACTGAGTTACCCCAGCATTTTTGGTCTACCTTTGATTTAAACCAGCATCTACAGTTCTTTCCTACAATTTGGGACATTATTCAAATGATCTGTCAACATCAGTACTATTTACTGCCATTATTAAACAGCTGGAAGCAACGGGAAACGCGAGAAACTTTGAATCTGTATTCTTCCCGAACAAATAAGCATCTTTGCAATTTGCTTCCCTCACAATTTTACAATATGGACAGCATTCACATTGCACTGCAGTGTTATCTTCAACAGCGGAAAATCCCCAAACACTTCCTTCTCATTTACATTTAGGTATTTTGCTCGATTTGGGTCAAGAAATGTAGAGTTGCAGGTTAATTTTTTTAATTTTGGTTCTTTGCTGCTACAATGTGCTTCTTTTCTAATCAGGTGATGGCATTCACCCGCACAACTGTAAAGAAATCGCAACCTTTGTGGAATTTTTCCTAAGGTGTGCATGACGCGAGGTGCCCACTGTTGCAAATTCGCAGTTGCTCAATGATATCAGGCGGTCGGTGCAATTGATATCACTGACACATGTACTGTGGAGCTCATCTCGTACGTCTTTTGAAAGTGTAAGCTGTTCCTGTGTATGGTACACAGGCAACAAGGTTGCCTCGACACACGCTTCAGTGTTATCACTGTGCCAGTGGCTCTATTCATTCTGCAGGTGCATTGTGATTCAGGTTACTTGAATATGTATATATGCAATAATTGTTTCACAGCCACACCCAACTTGTTCACCTTATGGAATAGTTTTTTTTTAAACACCGCACTTAAATCTGTTGCTACAGATGAGCTAAACACATTCCGAAATTAGGGCTTCATGGAGTACAAGGAACTACAGATACTGGCTTACACTTTGCACAAAAGTGCTGGGAGAATTCAGCAGATCAGGCAGCATCTCTGGTGGGCATGGATAGGACACTTCTCCAGAACTAATTGCAGAAGTGGGGGGGGGGGGGGGGGCTGGGGGGGGGGGGGGTGTGACAAAGCCTGCTAAGTGATAGGTGGATACGGGTAAAGGTTGGGGGGGGGGTGGGGGGGCTAAGAAGGAGAGAAAAGGGAGTGAGATAAGGAGGAGTGGAAAGTAATGTCAGACGGTGGGATATAGGTGGAAGGGGAAACGGGAGTGGGACAGCAGGAGAATTTTTTGCGCATGAGGGTGGGACACAGGAAGGAGTGGTGGTGATGGGAGGGGATACCTAAAATTGGAAAATTCAATGTTCATACTGTTGGGCTGTGAGAAGTCTTCATACTCTCCCCCATGTACAATATACGTAGAGGGACCACTGGGACAACATTGAACCCTTTGCAACTTTGTCGGCGCCCTATATGTGGCGACTCTTTGCATTTGGTATTTCCAAACAATTAATTTCACTGTGACATGTCACATGTGATAATAAAGTTCATACTGTTGGACAAGGCAAAGATTTGGTCAAAGGGAATTTTCCACTTTGGCAATATTTCCCGTATGATCTGGCTCACAGGTTCCAGAGAGTGTGGCAGGCAGCATTTTAAGCACATACTTGCGCTGAATTCTCAGTTTGTTGGGAATACATCAGACTTCCCCAGAGAAGGATAAAACAGTAGTGAAGATACTGGAGTTAATTTGAAATTAGTTGCCTGGTGATAAAATAACATTTCACATTGTTCATGCTTCTATAGTGAATGACCAATCTTCATTTGAACAAAAATTAGTCTGTTCCTATTATGGGCAGATAATCCATTAAAGCAATTTAGAACTGCAAGATGCAAATACATCCTAGTATCCAAAACGGTTTGAAATGAGTACTAATGAAGACAGATGTAGCAATTATTGGTAAGACTTCATCACATAAAGTACGGTCTAATTTCTCTTTAAACTCAACGGCTGTTGAATGACTGTACCAGCCATTTTGCTTTTGGTTAGTTTGGGAATATGGTAGTGGTGGTAGGAAGTACAGCTCAATAGGGACCCAGGATTGTTGCTGAAGGAAGTTGCTACAACAGGCAAAAGACGGACTGTGTATTCCCCGCTGCTGATTTGGCAGAACTTCTGGCAGGGGAGAATCAGTGGTCACGATGGCTGATCTCCCAGGGCGAGTCTATCCAATTGCACTTCAGGTGTGCATGCACCTGCAATGTCTCAGGAGTATATATGTTCATAAACATACAAAGTTTGTATGTTCTCCCTGTGACCGCGTGGGTTTTCACCGGGTGCTCCGGTTTCCTCCCACACTCCAAAGAGGTGCAGCATTTGTAGGTTAATTGGCTTCAGTAAATTTGTGCATTGTCCCTAGTTTGTAGGGTAATGCTAGCGTACGGGGTGATCGCTGGTCGGCACAGACTCGGTGGGCCAAAGGGCCTGTTTCCGCGCTAAATTAAAAACCAAATTAAACTCCCACTGCTATAAAACTCGGGTTATTTTTTATGTAATTCTTCAGTTTCATTGCAAAACCAGCCATTTCTTGATCAGCAGCCAGATTTAATTATGCATTATTTTTGAATACTATGAACATCTCAAGATCGCTCGTCTATGCTACTGTGTCAAGCATGACAAGATTTTTGATCTTTAAGATTGCAAAGTGGTGATGTTGAGGTCTTGGCAATCCTAGGTTTACTACAATGTTGATTGGAAATGCAGGAATTTCTACACAGAAATGCAACTTCCGTTCCATACACTAACTTTGTCCATGTAAAGGAACTGAATCTAACTATTCATTATAGTTACACCAAAGATAGACACAAAATGCTGGAGTAACTCAGCGGGTAAGGTGATGTTTCAGGTTGGGACCCTTCTTCAGCCTCTGAAGTAGGGTTCCGATCAAAAATGTCACCTACTCCTTTTCTCCAGAGATGCTGCCTGACCCGCTGAGTTACATTTTGTGTCTATATTCAGTAACTTTGTCCAGCTCTTATCTTGCAGTTATTCCCTTTATCCAGTATCTATACACAGTGAACAGCTCGATTGTAATCATGTACAGTCTTTCCACTGACTGGAGAGCACGCAACAAACTGTTCCTCGGTGCACATCACAATAAACTCTTAAATTCCAAATGAAATTTGAACCAAAGCCAAAATATTGCATCTTTCTGAAAAAAGCAGCTTCAAAAGACGAAGGTCGTCAGTATCAAATGAATTGTTTTGACCAAATCACTAATGTCTGGCAAGATATTAATAATAACCAACAACTATACGTGATACTTGCTTTGGTTCAAGACCCCATGTTGTCAATTTCTGAGACGTCAACCATGAAACAATCTGATCCGTTTCAGATTCTTGTACGTTCGAAGCTCAAATATTCCTCCAATTGATCAGTTGCCACATTACTTGTCAACAATATATTACAGATTTATTTATACCTATTTACCACTTTGGAACTTAAATACATTTGGGGAAGGATATTTACAATGAAAAGCATGTCAGTGGATGAAACAAATGGGTTATATTTTCTCACTCACGTTTTTAAAAAAAAAAGGAAATGTAAAATAGTTGTCGACATTTGGGATTCCTGGACATTATGGGCATACACAATACACATCCATTTGAAAGCTAGAATTGATCATATTTTAGGCAAAACCAGGTGAAGACTGATGTTATGTTTAGGTACAGTTTACTTTTGGGTTAATGAAAAACAGAAAATGGCTCATTTGTATTGACAAATCATGTTGCAATGCCCAGCTAAAACTACGGCACTTCACATTCAAGCCATTCTTTTATTACATTAAAACATTTGCAGTGACTTTTAAATTGTTACAAAATACAACTGATATCCCGGATAAATATAGAGAGAATACATGTTGCAGTTCCCTAGACCAACTGTGCGTACACTGAATAATTCTTACACAAGAATGTGTAATTCTTGCAAGAGATTGAAATAATTAACATAAGAAGGCCGACATTAATTTACTTCACGATCCAAAATATATTAATAAAGACAGTATTACAAATTGATGAATGTAGTGGTTAGTGGATTGCAAATGCCTTCAGGTTAATGTGGCTGAAAGGCAAGGGAAAATTAGCAGCATTCTGGCTCATGATTATTACTTGATGGGCTGTTGACATATAGAATATCCAGTCAGGTTCAAATACAGATATAAGGAACTGCAGGTGCTGGTTTACACACAAGGACACAAAATGCTAGAGTAATTCAATGGGCCAGGCAGCATCTCTGGAGAACATGGATAGATAATGTTTAGGGTCAGAACCCTTCTACAGACTAAAATGCAAATGTCTTGAAAGTAAATAACCGGTTGGAGTTCATTGGCCTAACATATGAAGATGGGATGCAATAGTTGGCCAAGTTTGCCCTGCATATCACATCTCCAGAAGATCAACAACGGTGTGTTGGAAGAGAATACAATACATAGTACATCGTGGTTTAATTTTTTTTTGTGATTATTTAAAACACACTGCAGAGTAATGTGTATTCATGAAGCTTCACTTGAGAAGAGGGAATGTTGCAAAATTAACATACAATAAAAGCAGATCCTGTGTCAAGAGTCGGTGACGGAAATTGTGGTTTTACAAGATACAAGATACAAGATACATTTAATTGTCATTTGGACCCCTTGAGGTCCAAACGAAATGCCGTTTCTGCAGCCATACATTACAAACACATAGACCCAAGACACAACATAATTTACATAAACATCCATCACATCGCTGTGATGGAAGGCCAAATAAACTTATCTCTCCACTGCACTCCCCCCCCCCCCCCCCATGTCAGAGTCAAAGTCAAAGCCCCCGGCTGGCGATGGTGATTGTCCCGCGGCCATTTAAGCCACGCCGGGTGGTGCGAGGTCGCACACCGGGTCTTGGTGTTAGAGCCCCCGGCGTGCGCTCGCAGAGTCCCGCGGCCATTCCAAGCCGCGCGGGGCAGTGATGTAGGCCCCGCTCCAGGAGCTCTTCAACCCCGCAACTCGGGGGGGGGGAAGTCGCCGTTGCGAGAGCCCTGAAAAGCGGTCTCCCTCCAGGGAGCCGCGGGCTCCCGGTGCCGCCGTCCACAGACCTGCCGTTGGAGCCTCCGACTCTCCGGTCGGGGCCGCAGCAGCAGCAGCAGCAGCGCTCCTCCACCGCTCCACCCGCTCCGGACTCGGCCAGCCCCGCGACGGCGACGGTGAGTCGTAGCACCAGAGTCCCCGGTCTCTTCCTGTTGGAGGCCGCTCCTCGTTGCGGCCCCAACGACAACGGAAACCCGACGAGAAAAGGTCGGGTCTCCCGCGCAGGGAGGGAATTAAACGCTTTCCCCCCCCCTCCCCCCACCACCCCCCCCACACACACACCCCAACAAAAAATAACAAAAACTACATAAAAACACAGACAGAAAATAATAAAACGCGGACAGACTGCAGAGGCCGCTGCTGACCAGAGTCGCGCCGCCCACCTTATTTATTATTCAGATTTATCGTACCTTCACCTTGCCCTGGGGCCATGGGAGAACGAGTTGGAGTGGGTTATTTTTTGAAAAATCAAAAGTTATAAGTAACTATTGATTAATTTACGTGGAATGATTATTTTGCAGTGAAAACTCCTTTGAATCAATGAATGAAACAATGATCGGTAGTAAAGAAAGCAAACTCAATGCTAGCATTTATTTCAAGGGGGCTTGTATGCAAAATTAGGGATGTAATGCTGAGGCGCTATAAGGCACTGGTGAGGCCTCATTTGGAATATTGTGAGCAACTTTGGGCACCATATCTGAGGAAGGATGCACTGGCTCTGGAGTGGGTCCAGAGGAGGTTTATAAGAACGATCCCAGGAATGAATAGGTTAACCTATGATGAGCAGTTGTCGGCACTGGGCATGTACTCACTTGAGTTTAAAGAATGAGGGGGGACATTGAAACATACAGAATAGTGAAAGGCTTGGATAGAGTGGATGTGGAGAGGATGTTTTCACTAGTGGGAGAGTCTAGGACTAGAGGTCATAGCCTCAGAATTAAAGGACATTCTTTTAGGAAGGAGTTGAGGTAGTGAATCTGTGGAATTCTTTGTTTATTTTTAAGGCAGAGATAGATAGATTTTTGATTAGTCTAGGTGTCAGAGGTTATGGGGCGAAGGCAGGAGAATGGGGTTTTGAGGGAGAGATAGATCAGCCAAGATTGAATGGCGGAGTAGACTTGATGGGCCAAATAGCCTAATTCTACTACTATCACTTCTGAACCTATGACCTAATGAAAGGTAATTATTGTCTCTAACCTAGCCAGGAATCAGCTCTATTTAGTTTAGAGATACAGCGAGAAAACAGGCCCTTCAGCCCACCGAATCTGTGCCGACCAGCGATCTCTTTACGGGCCCGCTGAGAACAGAGGTTTCATTGGGGTCTACATTGAACACTTGTAACTTTATTGGCACCCTATACGTGGTGACTCTTTGCATACTTTATGTATGGTGTGCAAAATATAAAATTTCACTGCGACATGTTACATGTGATAATAAAGTATCAATCAATCAAGTAGCACTATCCTACACACACTAGGGATAATTAATGATTTTTACCGAAGCCAGAATCTACCTACAAGCCTGTGTGTCTTTGGAGGGTGGGAGGAACCGGAGAAAACCCCTCACAGGGAGAATGTACAAACTCCGTACAAACAGCACCCGTAGCCAGGATAGAACCCAGGTCTCTGGCGCTGTAAGCAACTCTACCGCTGTGCCACCTTGCCGTCCCCACAGACCAGATTTCTCAAGAACACAGGATAATGATCCTGGAAATACTTAGAAAACCACCTGTTAATAATATTACAATGCACATGAAGCTGAGAGAGGCACATAAGAAGTGAAGACTGCTATATAAGACATACCCAATGCAGCTCTGCTGTTCTCTTCAACTGCTCTGTGAAAGACACCAGGAACCTGGCAATTAAAAAGTTTTTTAGGAAAATAATTAAATAGTTCACAAAGACAGCTTTTGATACATTTGCAGCAAATGTTAGGCTTAAAAATGCAGTTAGGTATTATAAAAACAATGGTTCAAAATGAAGACAATTTTTAATTAACAAAATTGGAGTGATACTGGTCCCTCACAGGAGCATCTTTAATAACATTCATACCACCAAATTTCCTTTGACTGTTAATTCTAGACAGTAAATGAAATAATTTAAACCAGAATATTATAAATCTACTGAGAATAATGTTGTTTCATCAAAGTGGACGTTGAACACAGAACTCTACTAATAAAAAGCCCCTGTCCCACTGTAAAAAAAATACTTGTGATGAAAAAAATTGTTACTTTTTACTCGTACGAGACATCCACAAACTCCTATGGACCCGCTACGGACATTCTCCGAGTTCGAATCAGGGGAAAACTTGAGAACTCGTGAATTACCTTTTACAGTGGGACAGGGGCTTAAGCCTCCAGGCATTTCATCAATGAGGTTCCACAGAATTTCACAAAAATGTTCATCACCACAATAAGAAGACACAAAGACAGATAATATCCATGATATTCTAAGACTTTGATAGGTTTTGTTGGATTTGGCTAATTAGCAAGTCTGATCGAGATTAAAAAAAAACACAATTACTTCCATCAACACTATTGATCAACTCTGATGAGGTTCCTAATCCGATAAAGATTTATAGAAATGATACAGAATTGCTATTGTGATGTCATTATAATAGAAATAATGAAAATAAAATAAAAATCTCATGCAAACAAAAAACATTTCTTTAAACAAAAATTTCCAATCACATCCATATACTGTACATGGAGGTTGAATTGGAACATTCATCTTGTTACTTTTACATGACTTTTATATTTTACAGGTACAACACACATACTTTATTCATGGGCGGCACGGTGGTGCAGCTGTAGAGTTGCTGCCTTATAGCACCAGAGACCCGGGTTCAATCCTGACCACGGGTGCTGTCTGTACGTTCTCCCTGTGACCGCGTGGGCTTTCCCCAGGTGCTCCGGTTTACTCCCACACTCCAAAGACGAGCAGGTTTGTAGGTTAATTGGGTTCTGCAATTGTCCCTGGGGTATAGGATAGAACTAGTGTACGGGTGATTGTTGGTCGGCATTGACCTGGTGGGCTGAAGGGCCCGTTTCCATGCTGTATCTCCAAACTAAACACTAAACCAGCATGTGCTTGCTGTAGTTATCAGGCAATGTATGAATGAGGTGCAGTATGGCACATTATTTTGAAATGGCAAAGATGATTATAAATCTGTTTAAAAATAATCAGACAGTAATAAAGATCCATTAAATTAATTGTTATGGAGTAAAGTAACAATTTACCCATTGTTTTCAGTGTTGGAGGCAATTATCCCCAGGAACTTCACCTTTTGAAAAACAGATGCTGAGCTCTGAACTAAAACAGAGCATGTGAAAAATGACACAAAATGCTGGAATAACTCCGGAGAAAATAGATTGATCATAAGGCACAGGAACTGAATTAATCCATTTGGCACATCAAATCAGTTCTTCTGAAGAAGTGTCCTGACCCGAAACGTTATCCATCTATGTTCTCCAGGGATGCTGATTGACCTGCAGAAGTTACTCCAGCACTTTGTGTCATTTTTGTTCTTGTAAATCAACATTTGCAATCCCTTGTTTCTCCAGAAGTATGGGATGATCTGGCCTAAAGCTTAAATGACTCATTTATTGACAGAAGTTGAAATACAAGGTGTGTTTGTAAGCCTGGGCTTGTATTCACTGGAATTTAGAAGGATGAGAGGTGTTCTTACAGAAACATATAAAATTCTTAAAAGATTGGACAGGTTAGATACAGGAAAAATGTTCCCAATGTTGGGGGAGTCCAGAACCAGGGGTCACAGTTGAAGAATAAGGGGCAAGCAATTTAGGACTGAGATGAGGAAAAAACCTTTTCACCCAGAGAGTTGTGAATCTATGGAATTATCTGCCACAGAATGCAATGGAGGCCAATTCACTGGATGTTTTCAAGAGAGAGAGATTTAGCTCTTCTGGCTAAAGGAATCAAGGGATATGGGGTAAAAGCAGGAACGGGGTACGGATTTTAGATAATCAGCCATGATCATATTGAATGGCAATGCTGGCTCGAAGGGCCGAATGGCCTACTCCTGCACCTATTTTTCTATGTTTTTATATGCTGTTAACACTGAGCAGAAAGAATTGTATTCTGCTGATGGATATGTCACAGTGATCTGAGATTGTTTGAAAAACACTACAGAACAGCTTTAATTGGAATAAATCAGTTTTTCATCACTCACGGCCCTCACCATGAGCACATAAAAAGTATACAGGTCATAAGAATTGATCTCCACTTCATCAACAAACACACCAAAATCAGCAGTTAATTGAGTAGATCGTTTTTTAAAGATAGGGCTTGGAAACAGTCTCTTTGGCCCACCGAGTCCATGCAGACCATCTATCACCCGTTCACACTGGTCCACCCCATACACTCAGGGCAATTTACAGACGCCAATTAACCGACAAACCCACACGTTTTTGTAATGTAGGAAGAAACCAGAGCAGCTGGAGGAAACCCACATGATCACAGGTAGAACGTGCAAACTCCACACAGACAGTAGCCGGGATCAGGATCAAACTTAGGTCTCCTGCGCTATGAGGCAGTAGCTCTACGGACTGCGCCATCCTAACGTTTTTAATTTACTGCTCTTATTGATGTTAGCTCAGATTTACAGGTTGAATTGATGCGCTATACATTTTCCCTTATACAGTACAAGAAAACGTAATTGTGCTGTTGTTACCTTGCTCTCTGGAGGATAATCCCCATGACTTCATGCTTCTTTGCATCCCTGATATCTTCATTAATGTCTGTTCCACCAAATATAACTCCATATGGCACATCACTGTCTAAAGAAACAAATATTTTAAACAAGTGTTTTATTGGTACGTCTGATATTGTTTATATATGTCAGTGCAATTCCATTGGTCAAAAAAAGTCTTCAACTTGCTTAGCTATTCACATTAAAAATATAATTAAAAGTGGACATGTCAGAAGGAGAAAGAGGGACAGGAATGGAGAAAGAGAGATCATTTGAGGAGAGGAAAAACAAGGGGAGATGAGATGAATGGGATAGGAAGGAACTGCGGACACCGAAGATAGACACAGAATGCTGGAGGAACTCAGCAGGGCAGGCAGCATCTCTGGAGAGAAGGAAAGGGTGATGTCTGAAGAAGGGTCTCGACCCAAAACGTCATCCATTCTCTGCAGAGATGCTCCCGGTCCCACTGAGTTCCTCCAGCATTTTGTGTCTATCTAAGATGAAAGGATAGGCACACAGCTAGAAATTCACCCTGACCATATATTCTTAAAGTCAACTCATGATTTGTACCTGACATTAAGCTACAGACGACTGGGGCAGGGGAACAGTGAGTTTTACTTGCTGTAATGGGGCTGTCCCACTTGGCCGACCTAATCCGCGAGTTCTGGCGAGTTTGCCCTCAACTCATACTCGCAGCATGGTCAACACTAGGTCTTAGGAGGTTCTTTGTAACTCTGCTTCATGCTCGAGAGTGGTCCCCATGTACTCAAGGCCTCAGCTAGGTCGCAGCGTATTTTTCAACATGTTGAAAAATGCCCGCGAGTAAAAAAAAGTCGCCATGGAAAAAAAATCGATACTTTTTTTACTCGTAGGTCTTGTCGTAGTAGGTCGGCATGTTAGTCACAGGTAATCAAGGGTAGTCGAAGGTAGTCGTAGATAGTCTTCATCATAGTCGAAAGGAGGTCGAGGGAGATCATCTTCACTCTCCATTATTCGGTGTCCAATTTTCCCGAAGCTAGTCGAAGCCAGTCTTCAACATAGTCTAAGGAGGTCGAAGGAGGTCTTCTACATAGTCGAAGGAGGTCTACAACATGACATTCTTTCAAACTCTCCTAAATTCTTCTAAACGTGCCAATTAGGTTGCCCAAGCGGGACAGCCCCTTAAGAATGAGAAAGATGGAAAGAAAGCCACACCATGCACATGGCTACATAAGATTTTTAAAACACAGGAAAACAGGCAGAAAACGAGAAAATGAGTCCCATCCTGGGTTTTCTACAACAGGTAATAAATACAAACAAAATACTTAATCAGTATAAAACACTTTTGACGTAAGGAGTTACTAGAAGTGTGTGATTACACCCATCAGCTTCTTCATTATTTGTCAAGGCAGTTTTCCCGTCAAATCTGAGGGCTGTGAGGTGGCCAAATAAAGATCCCTGAATAATACAGAAGGTTTTGATAAACAGAGAATGTTTCCATCTGTCAGTAAGAGAGACAAAGAGCTGAAGTAACTCAGCGGGTCAGGCCTCCACCCAATTATTCCATCTGCCCACCTCATCTCTCCTATTTGGTCCCATACTCCACCTTCCTTTAACATCAGATTTGATCATGTGAGCCCTTGGTAACCTCCCAGCCTCCACTGTTACCTCCGACTCTCTCCCTCCATTTCATCTGGATCACCTGTCGTGTGCAATCTCTTCCCCCACTCCGTTCACCTCAATCACCTCATTATACCGGCCATTTCCCCTCCATTCCTTGAGACCAGAGATAGGGTCTCCACCCATAATGTCAACTGCCCATTTCTCTCCACAGATGCCACCTGACTTGCTGGGTACCTCTAGTAGTTTGTTATATTTTTGCTCTAGTTTCCAGTAACTGCAGTTTATCGTGCTCCATATTACAGGGAGTGCTGGATATAAACAACATTTTTAAACGTGAAACTACAAGGAAGTAGGGTGTGATGGTTCATGCTTCTAGAAATTGAAAAAAAAAAGGACAGGAAAGGTTTGAGAGAAACATACATGGACTAGATGAGTGAAGTATTGAATGAAGAGTTCTGCACATTTTTCATAGTTCGTCTGAATACAGATCTGGATATTCAATATATAAATGCATACACACTTTGTATATGGGCTTTGTATAGATGGTCAGTATAGAAATAGATGTTTGAATGGCCTGTTTATGCAGCATACAACTCTCTAACCATGATTAGTATTGGAGCTTACCGCACCTAACAGCAATCTTCCTCCTTTGTAGAGATGGATTATCAGCACTGCATCAAATTGCTTCTCGGAGATGAAGTCTGCAACCTCAGAAGACGATGTAAAATCACCAATATCTTCTAGTATACACACATGGCCGCTACTCTCTATATATTCACTTGAATAGAGGGAATGAATGCAATTTTTAATTATAGCAAATATCAAAGGTTTACTCACAAATGCAAAGAGAGATTTTTTTTTTTTTAATTTTAGCTACTTTCAAAACAACAAAAATATTTTAACAACAGATAATTCCACTGCTTTTCTTCAATAGAGAACGATGATATTTTATAGTCCTTGAGTGTAGAGGTACAATAAACCCGTGTTATAACAGACCGTTGGGTGTGGGGTGGGGAATGGTGTCCACCGAGTAAGGTATTCACAACAACCACCTAGTTGAAACGACTCAGTGAAACAATGTTATTTTCAAATGCAAAGTTATTTTTAACAGCTAAAAATATATTTTTGTTACTGTGTGCTAAAAATACGAAAGGCTGTTTGTTACATTGTTTAATAGAGTTAAGTGTGAATGGAAGCAATGCCATGTCATTTTCAATGTCTTCCGCAGTGTAACTAGCAGCCTATGTTCTTAAGAAGACAGTCCGCCATAACCAAAATCCACAATAAAGAGTTCAGTAATAACGAGGGTAGGCTATTTAGCGCTTAGATGAGGAAAAACCTTTTCACCCAGAGAGCTATGAATCTTTGGAATTCTCTGCAACAGAAGACAGTGGCCAATTCACTGGTTGTTTTCAAGAAAGAGTTCGATATAGCTCTGAGGGCTAAAGGAATCAAGGGATAGGGGAAAAAACAGGAATAGGGTACTGATTTTAGATGATCGGCCATGATCATATTGAATGGCAGTGCTAGCTCGAAGAGCCGAAGGGCCAAATTGCCCACTCCTATTGCCCGAATTGCCCACTCCTGCACCATTGTTTCTATGATTACTGTAGTTCCTATTAAGAATGTTTTTAATTGTTAGAGACTAGATAATATTGCTGGCACAACAAAGAGTCAAGGATGTTTAATTCTCATGTGTACTGAGATAGGAACAATGAAATTCTAGCTTGCTGTAGCTATACAGATACATTAAGCATAACAAAATAAGAAATAAATATAGAACAAATGATCAGCTATACGAGGTAAATCATAATCATGCAAGCCAGTGTATGTTTGTAACCGTCGTGGGGAAAGTCCACAGTAGTTTGGTGCTGAGGTAGGGTTATGATTGTGGTTGGGATTATGCAGGGTGGTTCAAGAGCCCAATGGTTGATGGCAAGAACCTGCTCTTAACCCTGCAGCTAATGGTTCTCAGGCTCCTCCTGTACCTTCTTCCCAATGGTAGCAATGAGATGAGTGTGTGGCCAGGGAAGTGTAGGTCTACGATGCTATTAGCTGCCTCTTGAAGCAGGACTTCCTGTACATTCCTTCGATGAAGGGGAGGTCAAAACACACGATAGGCTACTAGGCAATGTCCACCACTCTTTGCAGCCTCCTTCGTTCTTGGGGTTCAAACTATTATTGAACCAGACCATGACCAGTCGATACAGTCTCTACCGTACATCGGCAGAGATATGATAAGAGTATGTTGCAACATGATGAATCTTCGCAAACGCCTGAGGAAGTAGAGAAGTTAGTTAGCTTTCTTGGTGATTGTATAAATATGCTGGGCCCAGGACAAATTAGAGATGTGCACGCACTGGAATTTGAAGCTGCTGACTCTCTGCAATTGTCCTACCGATGAAGACAGGTACGAGGTGTCTCCTTTCTTCCTTAATGTCCCAAAGCGTTCAAAGGTGCCAAAGTGTTGTTGTACACAAGTCACTGAAAGTTAGCAAGAAGGTGGGGCAGGCAATTAGGACAGAAAATGATCTCTCCTAACTTTATTACAAGAGGATTCAAGTGCAGGAGTAAAGAGGTCAATATCAGTAAGGGACCTCAGCGACAGTACTCCTGTATACAGCTGTGATCTCAACAGACAATAGGTGCAGGAGCAGGCCATTTGGCCCTTTGAGCCAGCACTACCATTCAATCATGGCTGTTCATCCACAATCAGTACCCCGTTCCTGCCTTATCCCCATATCCCCTGACTACGCTATCTCTCCTTACTTAAAAAAGATACTTGCCATTGAAAGAGTACAATGGAGATCTGCTATATTACATTGTATTAATTACACACACACTATATTTTATATATATATATATAAAATATATTATATATATATGTTATTGCATTTACAGGCCCATTAAACTGCAGCAAGCAAGAATTGCATTGTTCCGCTGCCAGTATATATGACAATTAAACACTCTTGGCAGTTAATGCTTTAGGTCGATAAACTTTAATCATAAATCGGAAAATAACAAAAACATTTAACTTTCATTGAATGGTGAGAGTTGAATGGAAATGTTTGTGATACTGTGGAGACCAAGAGAAACTTAATGACTAAAGAAGGCAGTGATGTCAGCTGAGAAAGGCTTGTCAATCATAGCCAAAGATTGTCCGCTCTATCATCTTTGATCATAGCTTGTCTATCTGGAGGAGATGCAAATACCAGGTGTCTAATGAGGACTAGGAGTGAAAAGGGGTCTCCGAAACAGATATAGAGCATGCAGTGTCAATTCATTTGGCATGGTTGCTTCTGCTGTACTCTGTTATATTATTTTATGAATTCATCCATAATCAGCTCTTGAATAGCAAGGAATGTGTGTGAGGTATTTAGAAAATACCAGCTCTAATACTTAGAAACGCAGCCAAATTAAGATCAACCAACATTGAGCAACTGGCCCAACTTGGCACATGAACATAGAAAAGTACAGCACAGAAACAGGCTCCGCCCCACAATGTCAGCGCTGAACATGATGTCAAGATAAACTAATCTCATCTGTCTACACATGACCCGTTCTCCTCCGTTTCCTGCATGCTTATTGCGCCTACATAAAAACCTCTTAAACGCCACTATTGTATCTGCCTCCACCACCACCACCATATCAAGCAGCACCTGAAGTAGGGTTTCGCCCCAACGTTGCCTATTTCCTTCGCTCCACAGATGCTGCCTCGCCCGCTGAGTTTCTCCAATATTTTGTCTACCTCTGAGTTACTCTAGCATTTTGTGCCTATCTTGGGTATAAACCAGCATCTGTAGAAGGTTCTTACTGTCTAGACGACATGTCAAGTGAAAACATTTGTCCAAACATCACCTATCCATATTCTCCAGAGATGCTGCTTGAACCACGGAATTACTCCAGCATTTTGTGTCTTTTTTTTTTGTTGGAAACCGGCCTCTGCAGTTCCTGCTGAGTTTCTCCAGCATTTTTGTGCCCCTGCAGTTCCTGTATGTCTACATCTGACTTTCTACCCGATCTATGCTTCACATTAATTTCTAAGTACTTCTACCAGGTCTCCCCTCAACCTCTGGCACTCTACAGAAAACAATGTTACGACTGAGAGACTAATGCAAGGCAAACTTGTCCCAACATAACCCCCTTGCTAGCTCTGCTCTATAATCTTTGCTTGCTAGTTAGTCCAAGTCACGCACACTCACTCCATCTCTCACCTAATTCTCCGCGCCGTCGTCCTGTTGCCAGTCCAGGGAGTCAGGCTGGCGAGAAAGAGCAGCTTCATTGCGGGCTGCTGAGGGAAGCCGGCCAGGCGGGCGGGCAGCCAGCCTTGTCCAGCGACACACCATGAACAGGTCGCCACGATCCAGCGGCTGCCACTCAAGCCACTTGCCAACTGGGCACAAGCCCTAGCAACCAAAGATCTTATAGCAACCGCCGCTTCCTTCCCTCCCCCCTCCCCCCCCTTCTCCTGAAAACCCCCTCAACACCGCCCACTAGTGTACAGGAGGAACAACTGCAGCGGGGCGGGACGGCACCACAGGTGAATGACAGCACGGCCAACCACTTACAAGCTGGAGGGCTGGCAGCGATATTGCGATTGGTCAGTGGGCGGGGAGGGGCGGGACATGGGAGTTGAGGGACGGGCCTTAGTTACGGTTGCCGGGGTCAGAGGGCGTGAGGCCGGGCACGGTGGGAGCGCGTCTGTAGCTCGGTCGCTCGCTCCGATTACTCAGCGCTTTAAAAGAACATTTAAAAATAAAATCTCTCCCTTCTCTGGCCCAGAAGGGAGGACAGTTGAGGAGAAAGTTTATTGAAGGCGACGATGGAGCGCGGACAGAGCGAGGAGAGGACTCCGCTGCTCCCGGGACGGCGACGGGCACGGGCAGCAGCAGCCAAGCCCGGGGCGTCCGCCTTCCAGGGCAGGCGGCTGGCCTGCGCCGCCGTGCTGGTGACCGAGTCCCTGGAAAGGGTGGCCTTTTACGGCATCACAAGCGGCCTGGTGCTCTTCCTCAACAGCGAGCCCTACAACTGGCTGGGGCCGCAGTCCAGTCAGACCCTGCTGCTCTTCATGGGCATCAGTTACTTCGTGTCGCCGTTCGGGGGCTGGCTGGCCGACGCCTGGTTGGGCAGGTACCCCACCATCCTGATCAGCATGCTCCTCTACTTGATCGGAATAATGCTTTTCCCTTTCATTTCCTGGGACACGTCCCGCCGCCACCTCTGCGGGAAGTTGGAGTATTATCCATTAATCGACCCCCAGTGTATCAATAACAGCTCCAGCGCTTGTGTACCTTACCGGGATAGTTACTGCCAGCCGATCATCTACACCGGACTGATCTTCATCGCACTTGGTGTTGGGTCTGTGAAGGCGAATATAACTCCATTTGGTGCGGATCAGGTGCTGTATACATTTTCTTCCGAAGTTCTGGAATAAAACTAAACTACGTTAACAATAAATGTTAAATTAAGGCATCGTGGAACAAAATAACAATGAAATGTTGTTTTAAAATAACAATCACTGGTGTGGAAATGTCTAATTAAACAGCAAAGTTGTGTTCATAACGATCAGTAAGTTCTGCTTGCCAATGCAGTTCTAACTCCGAAGTGGATGGATGGTAGGGTATTTTGGAATGTGAGGGGATTCCAGCATTTGCAGTTCCTTCTGCCTCTTTTGTTTTGTCTTTCCTAGTTCTGGCAAAGTATCTTATGACTTGAAACATGAACTCAGTTTCTCTTTCCACTGGTGCTGCATGAGCTGAGTGTTTCCAGCAATCTCTATTTTTCATTTAACATCCACAGGTACTTTTTCTGCCATAATACTTTGATTTTTCTGTGCTGATTTTTTCCATTTTGTTTTGAATTTAGCTTTAGAAAATACAATTGAATAAGCACTTCAGAGCTTTCCAGTTTCAGAATACATTGACTTGACAAATGTTCTAATAAAAGATCAATGATCTAATCATTATATGATCTAATCATCATCTGAAGAAGGGTCTCGACCCGAAATGTCGCCTATCCCTTCTTTAAATAGATGCTGCCTCACCCGCTGAGTTTCTCCAGCATTTTTGTCTACATTTAATCATTATATTTGATAATTTCCACCAGAGTTCCTTTTCCTGCTGACTATTTTTTATTTTTTATTTTGGATTGCCAATATGCGTGTTTTTTTTAAAATAGAACAGTCTTGTGACCGTCATGTGTTGAACCTCATGTGTTCTTCTTTTATATCGTGGGTTAAACAGTGAGCGAAACTGCAAATCAATTCCTCATTTGTCCAATAAAAACCTGGCTTAATTTATACACTGATTATTGCAGACACTCATTTATCGGTGTCTTGTACTTTGGAAATACACACAGCTGGACCAACTATTTGTATAAATCTTGATCCTAATTATAGGGTGATTTCACTAAAGGTCACTGGAGCGTAGATCCGCACCCACGTGACCAAAATTCTCAAGTGGAGGACACTCGAGGGTTCGGTACATGTTAGTGGATGGGAAAAAACGCATTTTCCCACCCGTTAAAAACATAGAAAACGGCGAGGTTGTGAGCTGCAATTTACTGTGCCAGTTGGGGTGACCGTGAGGCACAGCTACCTAGATGTACAGGGGAAAAAAAAGATAGCAAGTAAGGTAAATTCAAGAGGGAACTGAAGGTGCCAAACCGGCGGAAATGAACAGCCGACATTTGCCGTGGATATTTACAGGTCCAAAATATCGGGAATTATCGCGTTTGCTCGCTGAATTTATCAAAAGTAAGTTAATAATGCCTTACTTTTGATGAAATTCAGCGAGCAAACGCGATAATTCCCGATATTTTGGACCTGTAAATATCCACGGCAAATGTCGGCTGTTCATTTCCGCCGGTTTGGCACCTTCAGTTCCCTCTTGAATTTACCTTACTTGCTATCTTTTTTTTTTCCTGTAAATCTAGGTAGCTGTGCCTCACGGTCACCCCGACTGGCACAGTAAATTGCAGCTCACAACCTCGCCGTTTTCTATGTTTTTAACGGGTGGGAAAATGCGTTTTTTCCCATCCACTAACATGTACCGAACCCTCGAGTGTCCTCCACTTGAGAATTTTGGTCACGTGGGTGCGGATCTACGCTCCAGTGACCTTTAGTGAAATCACCCTATAAGCAATAACTGGCCATTTGATAGTGACAGATAGAGGTAATCTGTAAGGATTAAGTAATGTATGTCTGCTCTTTGAAGAAAGATTGTGGTTTGAAATAGCTGAATTAGCAGAGAAGGTATTGGTTCGAGACCCAGGCTAGGAGGCCCATACCAGAATGTGGTTCCACCTTTTCGACCAGGCCTTTGAAGTAACTAAGGAATATTTTACTCATGAGACCGTGGCAGACCACAGGCTCGGCAGACTATGGTACCGGGAGGTGGCCGCTGGAGACATTGGCTGCGAGGATGAAGGGCCGGTAGGATGAACCGGGGTAATGCCTCCAGCGCCTTCAAGGTTGGCTGCAGGAAGCACACCCGGGACACGCTGATGGCCGGGCAAGGATAGGGACGTCGGTTCGCAGGCTAGGAGCTTGGGGCTTACCTGGATTGGGAACTGCTCCAATATACCGAGACTGGATGGTCTGGACGGAAATGGTGTCAAAACATGGCGGTGCCTGCATGGAAAAATAATTTCACTGTGCAGTTGCACATGTGACAAATAAAGCACCGTTTAACCATTAATTGAAGACCAAGGGGTAGTGACGTCTGAAATAATTGATCTTCAACCTTTTGCATCAGATTGGATCCTTAGTGTGGACTCTTCTGCTGTACGTTGGTAAAGTTGTACTTTATCTCTCTCTCGCTCTCTCTCCATGTATAAAATTACCATGCTTTGTACATTGGAAGAGTGTGGATTGCACCGATTTGTGGAAAGAGCCCCTTTCCCTTCTGTGTGAAGGATCCATCATTAACTAAGTTTCTGCTGAATTTGAATACCAGGGAGTGTGTGTCCTTTTGCCGTGCGCTGTAGCATCATTCATGAGCTAAGAGTGAAGTGTTTGAGTCGTTTATTTGAAGTACCACATCTGCTCTTGTTTCATGACCCTTATATTATACTACATGCTGTACCTAGTATGATTCTTCCTCTGCATAGCAGACTCCAATATAAGCATTATTGCTTCAGAATCAATAGACAATAGGTGCAGGAGTAGGCCATTCGGCCGTGCGAGCCAGCACCGCCATTCAATGTGATCATGGCTGATCATCCCCATTCCTGCCTTCTCCCCATATCCCCTGACTCTACTATTTTTAAGAGCCCTATCTAACTCTCTTGAAAGCATCCAGAGAACCTGCCTCCACCTCTGCTGAGGCAGAGAATTCCACAGACTCACCACTCTCTGTGTAAAAAAGTGTTTCCTTGTCTCCGTTCTAAATGGTTTACTCCTTATTCTTAAACTGTGGCACCTGGTTCTGGACTCCCCCAACATCGGAACACGTTTCAGAAGAAAGGTTTATGCCCAAAACCTTGTTTATTTCCTTCACTCCATAGATGCTGCCTCACCCGCTGAGTTTCTCCAGCACTTTTGTCGACCTTCGATTTTCCAGCATCTGCAATTCCTTCTTAAACACTTTTACTGATTGATGTAGTGAAAAGTAGGAAGCATTAAAATGAAGATATTTCAGCCACTTTCATGAGAATTTGTCTGGTCTGGTCACCCTCTCCTTGGTCCTTCTCTCATAGTTTGAACAAAATGGAACCTTCCTCTTTTCCAGATGGACAAAGAGCTATATGCACCACTTTTTTATTGCTTTCTTCTGAAAATATCCCGACCAGCACTTGCTCCGTGATTGCCATTTTACACTATGGTTTTCGTAAGCTTCTTTTTACTTCCATATGAATGATTACACCTTGAAATCCTTTGAATTACATTTGCCCGAGACATTCTTTTTCTTGAAGGCCTAAACGCTTTCTACAGGTCCTCCCCAGCTTGCTTATGTGGAGCTCGTGCATTTGAATGAGTGTTTGGGAGACTGGCAGGATGGATTTGCTGGCAGCTGTGGAGCTGCAAGCATCTTCTCATACATGGGAACTCATGGGTTTGTGGTCACATGCAACTAGCGAACTGTTTAAATTCTGAAAGGTTCTCGGAACGGTACCTTGCTATAACCAGGGGGTGACCTAGAGACGATTAAATAACTTGTGAAGAACGGATGCTAGTTTAAACTGAAGATAGGCACAAAATCCTGGAGTAACTTAGCGGGACAGGCAGCATCTCTGGAAAGAAAGAATGGGTGACGTTTCGGGCCGAGACATCTGAAGAAGGGTCTGGACCCAATACGTCGCCCATTCCTTCTCTCCAGAGATGTTGACTGTTCTGCTGATTTACTCCAGCATTGTGTGTCCATCTTTGATCACTGTTGTAATGTGAGGAACATGCTGGTTTATTTGTGTGTAGCAAACTCGCAACTGGAAATGAAAGTAATAACCAGGTCATTTGATTTTGCATATCACCATGATATGCAAACATCAAAAAGGAAAAATTAGAATTAATTTCAAAATCATGGTGCAGTCTTCAATTTAATGCAATTATTATAATGTCAGCCTGAATTGCGTCATATCTGCAACATAAGACTCAACGTTTCTGACTCCAATACACAAGGCTAACAGCATAACATTGTAAGCAAATCAACATGAGCAAAAAACAAAATTAGTACGGCAAATGTTGTGCAATATATTCAAGAGATAAAATCTTGTACAGATCTTGGATTAAAACTACCTTTCATCTGCCGATTGTTTTGTGCCTGTAAAATATGTGCTGATTGTGGTTTGGGAATAGAATGTTTCTAAATCCATATTTTTATCCCCCTGCATTAGGTGAAAGATCGAGGCTCTGAAGCCACGCGACGATTTTTCAACTGGTTCTATTGGTCCATCAATCTGGGTGCCATCGTTTCGCTGGCTGGTATTTCATATATTCAACAAAACTGTAGCTTTCTACTTGGATACATCATCCTCACTGTTTGCATGGGCATCTCGTTTTTGGTTTTCGCATTGGGCAAATCAGTTTTTATCGCCAAGCCACCGGATGGTAGTTCCTTTACAGACTTATTCAAGATTCTTTTTTACTCCTGCTGTTCAAGGAAATTTAATCGTGACGAAGATACCAGGTAAATGTTATTTGCTCATCCATTATTTTATTTTGTCCTCTCCTGTGCATTAGATGCAGATGTAACAGTTGCAATGACCTAGCTATATTAGTTATTTTTTATTTTTAATACATTGTTAGTGTTGGAATGCTTTCTGGGGTGCTCATTTGACTAAACTGTTTATTTGTTTAAACAACTTAATTAACATTTGTTGGCTAGAGCTAAAAAATACATAACATACTCTTTAATGAACAATAATTGCATTTAGTATGTATTTGAAAGTGCCCAGCGCATTAAAACGCACAGTGCTGGAGTAACTTAGTGGGTCTGGCAAAGTTTTGGGTAGGGACCCTTCTTCAGATTGGTGGGCCTGACCAACTGAGTTCCTCCAAGAATGTGTTTTTAACATAAGATTCTAGCTTCTGCAGTTTGCTATGCTTCCAAAAGGTGGGTGAATAGGAGGGCGGGGGAGAATGTGGCAGGGGGAAAGTGTGGGTTTTTTGGGGTTTTTTTTGTTGTTTTTTTGTGGCTTTACTGAATTATTTGTTCAACTGCTAATGATGGATCCAAATCTCTCTCTCAAATTGTCTCTTTTGTGATACAAGTTAAGTAAATTTTATAAAGAAATTCCTGATTGTTATTACATTTAAATTAAGCGCTTGCTGCTTAGTACTAATATTTTTCGTTTCACTTTCTACTATTGTCACCATGTCTAGTTTAAGGTGATATTAAATACAGTATAGAGCAAAATATTGTATTTCGCAGTAATTCTAAAGCATTTTATCATCTGAGTGCTTTAAATCTTAACATAATGTAAAGATTAGATTTTCGCATCACTTTTTAGATAAATGATTTGAAAAAACATTTGCTTTCTGCAGGGACACAGGAATCTACCCATCGACTATTAAACCGGGTTGTCTGGACATGGCCAAGATTGTCTATGGTGGGCAATTTCAAGATAATAAAGTGGAGGATGTGAAGACTTTTGTCAAAATTATCCCAGTTTTCTTGGCTCTTATTCCTTACTGGATGGTTTACTTCCAGGTCTGATATTATATTTCAGGTCTATCAGACCATATTTATGGGCAAAATATAAAATTCTCTATATTGTTTATTTTGGACTATGTAAAAAGTAGTAGGCACTAAAGACAAATAAAATACAAAAGATTCTAAATAGCATTTTGAGGCTGAGCATTTCGGGCAATTGGTTTGAAATTTCTTCTTTTTGCCTCTAGATGCAAACCACATATGTTCTACAGAGTTTGCATCTGCAGATTCCAACATTTTTTGCTGGGCATAATAACAGTAATGTTACCAAGTCGTTAGCAAGCTGCAATCATCACATGGTAAGTTACCATTTGAATTGCTTGTTATGTTATTTGAAATGATATAAAAGATGAATATCAAATAATTTATTATTTCTCATTTAATGAGATGTAATTGGTATTACTTTATTATAGCTGCTGACTAACCAATTGAAGTTACCTCTTCCATTCACTTTTCAAAGCAAAGTGAGGAAATTAGAAGGTTAATCAAACATTGATTAACCTGGGCAATAGACAACCTTAATTTCATAGTATACTAGACTAAGTGCAGACCTTCCCCAACGGTGTGCATTGGGGAGCTAATGAAGCTGTTTTTGAAATGAGGCCCTTCCCCTGACCTCACTGGAAGGTGGTGGAATATTCTGTGGTGGTGGGGGGTGGGGGGACACCATTGTGTCATCACTGGAAGCTGGTGTTTTAAAATATGGTTTTGGTTTTTTTTTGTTGAAACTTTAATCATGAATAACCTCGGGGGGGGGAAAAATAAGTGCATCCTTGAAATAAAAAAATGTACTACATTACACAGTGATTGCACCCTCGGAGTCCATGGCATTTTGTGAATAACTAAGACATCAGAAAATAATTCATTTACACACAGCTAAATGGTAAACAATGTATTTATAGAGTCATGCATCATAGAGTTGTACATGTCCATGCTGACTGAGCTAGTTCCACGTGTGCTCCTGGCCCATATCCCTCAAAGCCTTTGCTATCCATGTACCTGTCCATGTATAGTTTTTTAAATATTGTAATTGTACCTGCCTTTACCTCTGGCAGTCTATTGCATGTCCCGGGTCCCATTTTCTGTCTTTGTCTTTCACCTATCACTTTAAACCTATGCCCTCTAGTTTTGGATGCCCCTGCCATGGGGTGGCGGTGTCTGTGGTTATTCACTATATCTGTGCCTCTCATGATTTTGCATGCCTCGATTACCCCTAATAAACATAACACTTCACATTTATCTGAATTAAACTCCATCTGCTATTCCTTGGCCCATTGGCCATTTGATCATGATTCTGTTGTAATCATAGATAATGTTCTTCACTGTCCAATGTACCATTCATTTTAGTGTCATCCACCACAGCTACGTACAATCACGTCCAAATCATTAAGACAAATGCCTGGTACACAAATTCCAGAGGTACACTACTTGTTACAGGGGTACAGTTTACAAAAACCACCCTCTACCATTTATGGAAACTTGGTAACATTCGACAGAATAGGATACTCGGGGAGAGATTATTTTATATTCTCTTGTCTTTTATTTCTTAAACTTTAGAAAAACCACAAAAGGAAAGTGTATTTGATTCATTGTAATGTTTAGTGGGAACTTTGTGTACACCCTATGATTGTATCTAGTTTCATTTAAGTAAATGTCTATCATGTAGAAGTAGCATTATTGCTACTTTCTCTTCCCCTTCCTCTGGAAGGAACGATTGTGCACTTCCTCTGTAGCCTTCATGGATATTTTTATAAATATAAACCTAATTTGTGAATCAGTAGTACTTTGCCAATCAGTAGTACTTTGCCACTATGCTAATCTATTTTAGCATAATATTATTTAAGTGTTAAAATATTATTCAAGAAGCTGTGATGCAGCTGTTAGTGAAGTGATTAACATTTATTTTGGTTTCCAGTTAGTAATTGAGATTTTTTAATTTATCTTCATTGTTATATTTTGTGCTAACAGCAGGGTTGGTGTTGGTGTTTTCCACGGGCAGAAAATTGAGGTCCACGAGTATGAACTACTAGTGTATGTTCATTGTCTTACCATTGAATTTTATGTGGTACTAGACCAAGGGCAGACCCGTTGGGTCTGTTCCCCCAACGTGCGGTTGGGGGGGGGGGGGGCACGCAGCGTCACACACACTAACTTTCTCCTCCCCGCACTCGCGCTAATTACCCCTTTGATATTATATTATATTATTAATTTGCTCTTTTATCTACTCTATCTACTGACGCATAGCCCCCCCCAACTTGTAGTCACATCTAGAGAGGGAGGGGGGGGCAGGGGGGGGGGGGAAAGAAGGGGGAGGGGGAGAGAGGGGGGGGGGGGGGGGGAAGAAGGGGGAGGGAAGAGGGTGTGCTGAGAGGTGGGGGGGGGGAGGGGGGGGAAGAGGGGGAGGGAGAGAGGGGGAGGAGGGGAGGAGGGGAGGAGGAGGAAGGGAGGGAGAGAGGGAGGAGAGAGGGGGGGGGAGAGGGAGAGGGGGGAGAGAAAGGGAGGGAGAGCGGCAGAGGGAGGGAGAGAAGTGGGGGAGAGAGAGAGGGGGTGAGAGGAGGGGGAAGAGGAGAGGGGGGGGGAAAGAGAGAGTCCCTTTTTACTTCAACCCAAACCCAACAACTATTTGCAGGCAGTGCTTTTTTACCTCTAACCATATTTTCATTTTCAAACCAAATTAAGGGTACTCACAGTGCTGTAGACATTTGTCAGTGTCATTCAAAGCTCTGATTGAGGCACACCACTTGCAGAGACTGATTGAGGCACACCACTTCCTGGTTTTATATTCACTCCCCGTCCCTCCAGCAGGGGCAGCAGAGAGAATGGGGAATGTTGTAAAAACATTAATATCTCTGTCGATTTTCATCGACGGGGAAAATCCTCGGCACACACGCGGCGGAGGGGGGCTCTGAGCGAGGTGGCCAAAAATGACGGCCGTAGGTGGTGGCGTACTCTCGGAAACCGCAGCGCAGAAAGCCAAAACCGGTCAAGAACAACGTTTTAGTAATATATATATATAGATTGTGTTCTAATACAAAAACTAGTGATATGACCAAGTTGATTTTTGGGAAAGGCAGAGAGAAATTAAAAACTGCATTCACAGAGAGTAGCATTGCACATTTATTTTCTGAAGAGAGATTTTATAATACAGTAGTTTATAAATGCATTTGTTTTTTTGTGCTCTATGTTTGTGTTATTTAGGCGTTTTTTTTTTTTTTTTAAAGCTCATCCTGGTCTGAGTTATTCTCGGAAGCAATAAGTCACCTGAGGTTGTTGCTTTCTTCGGCGTAGGCCACAATTTACATTGACTTGATCTTGCATTAACACATCGATCCTTCAGTCAGACCCAAAATAGCTTGAATGCACCATCCAAAGGAAAGCTTTGACTGCTGACTCAACCATACCTCTAAGCTGCCAAAACTACAGACATAAAGTAATAAAAATGAACTGCAAATGCTGGTTTATTCCATAGATAGGCACAAAATGCTGGAATAGCTCAGTGGGTCAGGCAGATCTCTGGGGAAAATTGTTAGGTGGCCTTTCAGGTTGAGACCCTTCAGACTGATTGTAGGGGAGAAGAACTGGAAACAAAAAAAGATATGACATCAAGCAGGATGGTTCCGATAGGCCAATTGTTGGCTGGGGACAGTTTGATCCCAAGAGCGGTATGTCATTGTGGACAATTTGAATGCTCAACTATTCCTCATATTGGCATTTAAAAATTGTTTAAAGACTTTTTTCATAGGATGAAGAAAGACACAAGTTAAGTTGAACAATAATTGGATTTAATTCTAATCTACATATTGTTTTGGAACTTTTTATCTGAAACTTGCCAATCTTCTTTGGATCCTTCCTCTCTGCTGCAGTAGATAGACTTTTTAAATGTGGAACTGCCGGCAATTCTCATGATATTCGGGACCAACAAAATTATTTTAAAAAATGAAGTGAAGGTTAAAAGGATTCCTGGTTCAATTCCTGGGCTTCATATATTTCTGTATTTAATCTGAGCAATCTAATGGAGAAAGCCTTGCTGGTAGAATATAGAGTACAAGGACAACATTTTGCATGTAAAAGTTATAGTAGTTATATTTATGAATTTGTAAAGATGCAAATTATAGAACAGGTGCAGTATTGAATTCTTGGGTGTAGGAAGAAAAACATTTGCAGAAAATATTCAAATAATATTTAGAGTAAATTAGGAAGGTTCTTTATAATAATCTAGAGCTAAGGCTTGTGTTACCAATCAGTTTTGCTTAGATATATTTGTCATAAAGAAATGGACAGTTTGTCTGGGTGTTAGCTGTGAACACTTGTTGCTTGTTTAACCTCGCTCACGAAAAGTCTTGAAAATAACTTTACTTTTGCACTTCCAACTTGATTCAGCTGGAAGTTCAGTAAAACTGTTCCAGCATACTCTGGATTTGTGTGCTGACTAACAGAATTTACAAACTATTGGATAGTATTTTATGAATACTCAACTCTCTCTTTAAATAGATGTTAAACGGTAACACTTTGGTGAACCCAGTTTGTTTACAACGAACACAAGAATGGCGTGTGGGCGAATCGGGGCCCTGGTGAGCGCTCAGGGAGTGTGGTAACCCATTCAGTGAGTGGAAATAGCAAAGGACCGCTTGCAAGCTGAACGGCAAACCATTATGATTTACAAATGATTGGTTAGCAGTTTATTGGAGTTTTATTTTTAATAGTTTTGCTCAGCCATTTTCAGTGGTGTGAATATGTAATGTTTATTCATCATTACCTGCCTACATAATTTATTTCAAAACAATAACACATGATGGTAGACTAAAGACATTTATAATGAACTTAATTGTAATTTATATGCTATACTTAATACAGATTTAGATTTCTCACTTTTCTGGTTTAGTTTAGAGATGTGTTTTAGATGCCCTCCACGGAGACCAGCAATCACCCCATACCCTAATTTAATCCTGCACACTAGGGACAATTTACAACTTAGAGGCCAATTAACCTTCAAACCTGTACACCTTTGGAGTGTGGGAGGAAACTAGAGCACCCAAAGAAAACCCACGAGATCGGAAGGAGAATGTACAAACTCCGGACAGACAGCACCTGTTGTCCGGATCGAACAAGGGTCTCTGGTGCTGTAAGGCAGCAATTCTACCGCTACACATCTGTGTTTGATTTGTGAAATTGGGTAATTTCAAAATCGTTTATTTGATAGTATGACCCAAATTAAAGTGCTGATGAAAAGTAGAAATGCATGATTGCATGCAAGGCAGTGCCATCAGTTTTTACAGTGATATTTGCCCTTCCTCCTTTTATATATAGCATTGTCATTGTACTTGAATATATTTAAATCATTATCAAATAGAGAAGTCTACCTGTTATATTATGCAACTATAGCATGCGGAGTGAAGTCTTTCTTTATTGATCTGATATGATTAAGAAAAAAATAATCTCTGGCAAATTGATTTCTCAATCTTTGAGGAGATATATTGTCTTCAATCTTTTAGAAATAGCTTTTTACTTGCCATCAGCAATGTTAATCTTTACTAATATAATTGAACGTGAATCATTGATCTGTTGAAGTCAATATAAGAGTTTGTTGGCCAGTTTCTAATGTATTACTCTCATGTACTAACACCCTTGATGTCAGTAAAAAAAATGACATGCAACAAAATGTTGGAAATGTTCATTTAATCAGTTGGTATCTGCAGAGGGAATGAGAGTTGGTCTTGCAGGGTGCTGACATTTTACCAGAATTCTGTTCATGGAAAACAGAAGCAATTTAGCCAGCATTTGTTCAAAAACTCTTCACATGATGCACGGTTGCTGACAGCTCAAATGGAAGGCGGTTTGAGTTTTAAATATGAAGCTGAAAGGCTTTGGAAGATTATGTATTAAGTGAATGGGTGAGGATATGACCGGTGTCTACAATATGACAAAATGGAAGTCATCCACCTTGGTAGAAGATAGAAAGGCCGTGTACTTTTTGAATGGCGATAGATTGAAAAGTGTAGTTCAGCAGAGTTGTTCACTGTATAAATCACTGAACGTTAATACAGAGGTTCAACAAGCAGTTGCGAAAGCAAAAGATATGCTGGCCTCTATTGCAAGTGGAATGGAGAATAAGCATAATGACTTATTGAATTTATTAAGGGTACTAGTGCAAGGACATCTGGAAACTTGTATAGAGCTCCTGGTCTCCATACATACCTGTGAACGAGGGACTGTAGTGATGGTTGAATGAAGATTGGGACTCGTAATGGAAGGAATGAGCGCACTCGGCTTGAACATTCAAATTTAGAGGAAAGAGAACTGATTTCACTGATATACAAAATTCTTGCAGGTTTTGATGAGGTAAATGTGGAGTCGATGCTTCCCCTGGCATGGCTATTTAGAACCAGGGGTCGCTCTCTCAATGGGTCAGCTATTCAGGATTGGATTTCTTCAGGTGTAAAGCAGCATCTGCAGTCCCTTCCTACACATACCATGTTTGAGAAAATATGGATGGTGTCATCAGGGATGTGCTTAGAAAGCAAATTTGGTCAAAGTTTTACATAGTTTTTTCAAATTGTGTACAAGTATATTCTCATAGTAAAACAAACAAATATTACAATCTAAGGACAACTAAAGGGGACATTCTCAACAATGTTGTTAAATGTGTGGTATAGCCAGTGGGGCAAATATAAGGAGCTAATGTGACTGGTGCAATAATTAGTGGTGCTTCTTCATAGCTGCAGCAGTCCCTTGCACTAAACATTATTCCTTTATGTATCCGTGCACTAAACATTGTTCCCTTAACATGTATCTATACACTGTAAATGGAATAATTGTAATCATGTATTGTCTTTCTGCTGACTGGGCAGCACTCAACATAAAGCTTTTCACTGATAATAAACTAAACTGAATGCCCGATGCGTGATCCTGGCCCGAGGTGCTGCCCGTTTGAAGTTTGCGCACTTTCCAAGTGATGGCGTGCTTACCTAGGATGCTCCTGTTTTCCATCACATGCTTGGTTGGTAGGTTAATTGGTTATTGTAAATTGGCCACAATGAAGGTGGATCATAGTGGATTTAGCATGATGGGCATAAAGTTACAAATAAATAAGTGAGGGAACGGGGTAGATAGGTGTGCTTTGAGAGCCAGCACAGATTTGATACTCTCC
The DNA here is from genome assembly GCF_028641065.1 of Leucoraja erinaceus. NCBI lineage: Eukaryota > Metazoa > Chordata > Chondrichthyes > Rajiformes > Rajidae > Leucoraja > Leucoraja erinaceus. The sequence goes on along the minus strand of NC_073401.1, from coordinate 11,446,610 downwards.
TTTACGTCAAGTGAAATATGAAAACAATTTGAGTTGATATAAATATGTTTGAAGCATTACTGTTAATAGCTGAGCAAAATAATTGTTTTCTGCCAGCCTGCAATGGTACTTTATTACTATTGTAATAAATTCAATATTACTATTGTAATAAAGACTTTCCTGAAATTGTAAAGCATTCATTATAATATGCTTTATGTGAAATGCATTCTAAATTGTTAAAATGGTAGAACTCCACTTTTGCAGGTGTTAGATTCCTGGTACCAGGAGGGGAAACCTAAAATGACCGGTTAAGCAATACTTCCCTTTTCGTGTCAAGTTTCATTCTCTGTTCCTTAATGCATTATATTCTTAAGGACATAATCTGTTTTCTTCCTCTTTTCAAAATTAGTGCTTTAGAAACTAGTTTGCAACTGCATGAGTCGTAATGACATTCTTACTTGCAGCAGTATAGCCGACCTGTAAACACAATACTCATAGATAACCTAAAGGGCACAGTAAGTATCTTATGACAAAACATGCTGGAGTAACTCAGCTAGTCAAGCAACATCTCTGGTGAAAAGGAACAGGTGACATTTGAGGTTGGAACCCTTCAGTTTGACGTCACCTATTCCTTTTCTCCAGAAGTGCTGCCTGACCCACTGAGTTACTCCAGCATTTTGTGTTTATCTTTGGTTTCCTGCACAATAAGTATTTAATGTTGTGGTTGTAAATGAATATGCTAGTCACTCAAAAAAACACCAAGAACATGAAGTGAATCTAGTTTTAATGAAGTTGTTTGACAGGTTGAAATGGTTAAGCCGCCCTGGAGAACACCACTTCCTCGGAATAGTGCCGCAGGATTATTTCTGCATAACTTATTATTGTAAGGACTTGTCTGAAAGATGGCATCGCCAGTGTTACACCTGAAGCATCAATCTAATTTATGTGCTCGAGGTTCTGGAGTGAACTCGGCTATCATCTGAGCCCTGGAATGTTCTCTAATGTTAGTTTGGATACTTTTTTTTAACAAGAACTATTACTTTCCCCCCCACTTTTCTTGCTTTAGGATGCAACAGGGAATTGTACGAAGGTCATATGAGATGTGTGATAAAATGCAGGGCTTTTAGTGATTAACACTGAAATGTTCAGCACAGTATATTTTGGCTTGTTGTCAATCACAAATAAATTGCACCATGCTTTGAATACATTTTTTTTTGCACTTCAATTTATTTCTTTCAGTTGTAGACAGCAGTCAATTGATTAAACCTTGACCTATACTCGCCATGGTAGAAATCAATTTCTAGATCACTATGGTAAAAATCAAATCAATCAAAAGCAACGAAGCAAGTTCTAGGCTGCAGGAAGGCATCAATGATTTGATCAGTTTGGCAGAAAAATTGCAAACGGAATTGGATCTAAAGTGTGAAGTAATGCATTTGCAAAAGGAAAAGAGCAAAATAAATGGCAGAATGTTGAGCAATGTAAAAATAATAATGGGTCCTCGCAGTATATGTCCAGAGATCCTTGTAGGAGCAGGATAGGTTAATCGATTATTAAAAAATGAGTGCTTTCCTTTGTTAACTGAAGTCTAGAATATAAAAGTAAGGAAATGAAGTTAGTATTGGTTACACCACTCTTTAGCATACAGATAGTGTAGGCTTGTTAATCATAGCTGATCCGTCTGAAGGATGTGCAAATAGAGGGTAACAAGTGAAGATGGATTGGCCAAACAGCTGTCCCTGAATTGCACTGAGTTCCATTAGTTTGCCAGTACAATGGAAATGTTCTTCACCCTGTCAACCAAAAAGAATGCAAGGAGCAGCTTTTATAACAATGTTGTTCACACTCTCAGCCAAGTGGTATGCACAAAGTAGCTTTTATAACCTTTCATAAGCCTTGCATTTTATCAATCAAGAGGAGCATTCTTCCCAAATTCGAGTCTCCGCAGCAATTATTTGAATCTGCCCTTGCGATGGCATGCCAAATTGTGAACTAAAAAAAACCTAGGTCTGTAACGGACCTAATCTCTGCAGATTTGTGTCAAGTAAAACTGCAACAAGCTTACTGCTAGAGTAATCTACATGGCAAATTGGAAGCAGCCCAACTTGGATTGTTTCCATTTCTAAAACCAAGGTCACATATTATGGTTATCAAACCATAATGTGTGTGCAATGGATACTTGGGCTTGTCGCTTGTTCATCGATGAGTCTAAAAATGATGCTTGCTACACTGCTCTCCAACTGTACAAAATCACCCTCCAACAATGAAGTTTCACATGAGACTGGGAAACGAGCACTGGTTCTCATACTTTGGGAGCAACCTCTCAATGACGGCAGATATTGATGATGATAGGGATCAAGGGATCAAGACCTGAAAACCGGCATAGAGCTCGTGGTCTACCCAGCAGCTGTGATCTCTACCATCCTTTATGCTTTTAAAACAATTGCCAGGATTATTTCAGCCATGGAGTTAATGAATGGTGGAGCAGGTTGAGAGGCTGAGTGGTATTCATGCTCCTTCGTTCTAATGTCCTTGTAATTGTGGGGGAATGGGGAACAAAATTTCTTAACATTGAGGGAGTCGGTGAGAAACTGCTGTAGTGAGGAGGTACGCCGTTAAATGCGGACGTCCAGAGCTTGCTGTCTGTTGGTTACCTGCTCTTCCAGAGAGTGTGCTGTTTTTGCAGCTTTTCCAATGTAATTTTCAGAAATTAATGAAATAATGAGGTTGGGTTGACACATTTTTACCGCTTTTCAAAAAGCAAACTTTTAAATAGAAAAACTATTCATTAACAGCCTATCTGGCTGTTCAAATTTATATTTGTGGATAATTTTTATTCTTCCAAAATAATATTTCAATTTTGTATTGTGGTACATATGTTTTTGTTAATGTTTGAATCCTCAGTACAGGTTCCATTGTTTCCTTGGCAGTCTGTGATATGTTTAGAGCATTCACTAAAGTTTAGACTCTATCTTTTAACATGCTTGGTACCCTCCAGGTTGTATGTCATCAAACCCCCTTGGGAGAAATGCACACTGCAGAGATTGGCTGATCTTTGCTGTGCTATTTTCCTTTGGAAAAATCTGGGCCTATTGCCCCAATTCCAAAAGAGAGTTTAAAATAAAACGCAGCAGTATTGTACTTAGTTTTACATGGCAGCTATTGCTTTGATGCTGCAAGAACATGCCGTTTATTTTGAATATAAAAACAGAAAATGGAGAGAGAGCCATTAATGTTGGGTTCTTGACCTTTCATTCTGCTTTCGATTTCCAGCATCTGCAATATTTTTCTTTTCAACTCGTGCAACTCATTTTTGTTGAGTTGTGATGTGCGTGCCATTTAATTTCAATTCCAAATTCTCTTTGAGAAGTTTTTGGTGAGCTGGCACATTGAACTGTGGCTGTGTGTTTGATGAAGGTATTTCCACAATCCAGTTGGATAGGAAGTCCTGCAAGATTTTGACTCTTGTCTTCGTACAGGTTACCTGGCAGGACTGTTGAAATCCTGTGATTTATTGGGCCTCAGGGAGACATCAGCTGCAATAAGTTTGAGAATTCAATTACCTGAGACGTACAACCTATAACCAATGGAGCAAGGTGGTCAGTGAGCACCAGAGCTGCTTTGTCTTGGCAGCTTGCAGTTGTGATCATCTTCTTGGTCTCTTGTCATGTTGGCCACGGTGTTAAACCAGGACTCTCAAAGGATCCACCTCAAAGCTCATGCCCTACTTTCAGAATTTTCTCTGTGCAGTCTACCTCGATGATTGTTTTTTTTTTTTTAGGGCAGTGAATCAATCATTACTTTAGATACAAGACTCGACGCACCCATCCAGTTTTAGGAGGACAGGCAGCAAAGTGGCCTTGCTCCAGAAACCTGTCACAGTTTTTATCGTGTTGTTTAGATCCGTTAATCAAAACGCCTGAAGTGCATCATCCCCGTTGTTTCGGTTCTATTCTGTACACACCTTTTTCAGGCAGTTTGCAGCTGTGGATATCTTTTTGCCACTTAAATTTGTCAATGTCCTTGCAACAGAGATTATCCATGTAAAAGGTTTCAATCTGTAACTTCAATGGCCGTGTGGACATAGTTTAAAAAGTTGACCAGCATAAATTGTAACCCAGTGTTGAAGATGCTGAAGGGGTACTGGTCTCCTTACATGTTTGACTTTCCACCAGTCTCTCATGTTCTTCGATTACAAACCCTTTTCACTCTTTTCTGCCATATTATTTCTTATAGGTCCATGACTTTAACCCATCAATATTGAAATCATGGCCATCTAATTCCAAGCCAAGCTGATGTGTGACTTGGAGAGGAACAAACAGGTGGTTTCATTTCCATATGTCTGCTGCCTTTTCTTGTGGGTAGTAGAAATAGCATGTTTGGGAAATGGTTATAGAGTTGCCAAAGGAGGTGGTTGTGGCAGGTACTCTTACAGCATTTAATTTAAGTGGCAAAAGAATTTCCACAGCTGCAAACTACCCAAAAAAGGCTTGTACAAAATAGAATTGAAAACAGAAGGGGGATGATACACTTAGAGCTTTACATGGATAGGTACGATTTAGGCCGAAGGGCTTGTTTCCATGCCATGTGACTCTTGAAAGCTATAATTCGCCACTGGGATTACTGCAATCTCCCGTAGTGGCCTCAGTGCAGGAAGGAAGTGGAGTAGAGTCATAGAGTGATACAGTGTGGAATCAGGCGGTTCAGCCCAACTTGTCCCAGCTACACTAGTCCCACCTGTCTGCGCTTGGTCCATATCCCTTCAAACTGTCCTATCCATGTACCTGTCTAACTGTTTCTTAAACGTTGGGATAGTCCCAACATCAAGTACCTCTTCCAGACTGAACACAATACTCCAAATGCGGTCTCACCAACGTCTTGTTCAACTGCAACATGACCTCCCAACTAGCAAAGTAGAGGAGGAAGTGCAGAGGATTCCAGTCGAGAACTCTATTCTGGATCATGTGGCGCTCCTTGAATGTTGCTGGAGTTGTACATGCAAAGTGAATGCAAAATATTCACTTATTCCTCTGATTTTCCATTGAAGAGTGAGAGTCAATGATGAGGAGCTCATCGTGTAATTCCCAGCCTCTGAATTGCCTATAGTCCCAGTTTAACTTGCTGATCTACTAAGGGTTTTCAGCCAGTGTAGCTACCAGTATACCCGAGGAGTTCCAGGATGGATATCCTGGGGTTGAGCAGTTTAATTTTCAAAAGCATCCATCTTTACTCTCCCTGAGTTAGCATTTTCCCCCACTCATTTCCATGCTTTTTCCTGCTCTTTGTGCCACAAATGTAATCAAATGCTTTCTTGGTGCTACTCATCTCTTGACTTGTGGATTTGGTTATTTTTATTTCAACATTCACAACGGAGCCAAGCAGTTCTGGCATACCTACACTGAATCGCTAAACAGGTTATTGTAGATTGTCGATGCCATCAGCTATCACTTTATGATTGAAATCAGACTAATAGAGTGGTAATTATCAGGTTGCATTTGCAATGTTTTTATACATTAACTGTATCAGGATAATTGATTACATTACTAGTACTCAAGCTAAGCTGTTCTCATACAGTTATAGCTGGAATGTTAGCACATGGAAGCAAGGACTTTAGATTGTCCATCCTTTACTGTATCCAGTATGGTCTTTTTATTGCTGTTACATAAAATGAATAGTATTGCCTGAAGATTGGCGTCTATGATGGTGGATAGGTTGAAAAGAAGTAAGATTAGATCGTCTAGATGACACCTTTGGTTTAAATGTCCTTGTGCTCGTGCCAGATTCTTCTACCATTGAGGATGTTCTTGGAACTACTGCCTCTTAATAGTCTAGTCAAGTCAATTTTATTTCTATAGCACATTTGAAAACAACTCTCGTTGACCAAAGTGCTTTACAATAGATGTTAAATGGTTAATTATCTATTGTTTTGATATAGCACAGTTAATTTTAAGCATGGATAATTAATTATTTCCTTTCTTTTGGAGTAAGGGTCTAACTCACATCATTTACGATAAGTGGGAAGCTAATTTTGTTATTCGGTTATTCAATATTTCATTATGACATAGTTGGAGGCTATTTTGGCTCACTGAGTACTTGCAAGCTCCCACTGAAATGAGATATGGTTGTGGATTGCCTCAACAATTTCACAATAGTTGCTGAGGATTTCTTGCCTGATATTTGTTAATCCTTTCAAGTGTTAACATCAACTGTGCAGTACAAACCTCAGTAAAGACAGTAACAAACTCAAACTTAATCTGAGGATTATAAATACATTTTAAATACCTAGAAATATAATTCATCGGTAGTATCTATTGAATGATATATGTATTTTATGAACATTCCTATTTCTTAAATTGAAATAGTGCAGCCTTTCATAAGGTGGCACAAGTGGAATTTTAATGGGTTAAATCATTTTTATGTTGCAGTATATTAAATAGAGATTAAGGGATCACAGATTTTAACCACATTATGGGTTAAAATCGAATTTGGACTTTGATGCAAAATGTACCACCTCAAATATAAATACAGGTGACTTCCATATTATTGTCTATTGGGTAACGGGTGTTCACCCTTGCAGAAGTCACAAATCACTACCCAAAAGTTTGAGATACAGAATAAAATATGCTCCTACAGAATATACTTGTGGGAAAAAATATATAAACACGTAATATATTTATTTTCAATTTGCAATTCTTGGCACTTGCTGGTGACTTGGCTTCGCGTTATGGAATATCATGAAATGTGTGTTTTTCAAGAAAATCAGCCCCTGTACCGTGGGAGTTGCCTGTGTTCGTTCATCTCATGAGACTGTTTCAATGTTGACTGTGAAGACTACAATTTCATGTGCGGATTACAATGCAGTAAACCTGGTGGTCTGGTGGGTGGACACAATGCTGGAGGAACTCAGTGGGTCAGGCAGCATCTCTGGAGAGAGTGAATAGATGACGATTTGGGTCGGAAAGCTTCAGACTGAAAGTAGTGGTGGTGGCGGGAATAAACTGGAGGCGAGAAAAAGGCCAGAAAAAATCAGGGCCAACAACAGGTGACGTCAGGAAGGGTGGAGCCCATAATGGCCCATTGTTGGCTGGGGTAGGTTAACGAGAGATACAAGGGTGGAACTGGTTGGGTGATTGGGAGGGAGGGAGGTAGGGAGGGGAGGTACTGCAGGGGTCACTTGAAATTAGAGGAATCAACGTTCGTACCGCTGGGTCATAAGCTGCCCAAACCGCGTGGTCTGGAACTAGAGTCGGGGTACAGGGTGCTTGTACTGTATGTTTCCTACTTCCTTTAATCTCACCTGGTACATGGGAAGACATTATACTTATGTAAAGCACATTTTAAAAAAAAAGTGAGATTAAAATATGTTTTTGTATTGATAGTAGTAATGTCCAATAGGCTAATCAATCTGGCACTACCAAAGTCCCAAGGCTGACAAGTTGTTAAGAGTTTTACCGCATACTATTATTGTGCTGTTGATTTTCTAATTTTTAGTGCATTCAATTTCTGATTTATCCTTGTCTACAGCTTCCAGCTGCCTGGTTCACCATGTTTGATGCAGTACTTATTCTGATCCTGATCCCAGTGAAAGACAAAGTGGTGGATCCCGTGTTAAAGAGAAAAGGTTTGCTGCCTACATCCTTGATGCGAATCGCTGTCGGCATGTTTTTTGTCATGTGCTCTGCCGTGGCTGCTGGTAAGTCTACTCTGTTTGAATATACCTTGATTGGAAATATTTATTTGTTTAATGTGGGGCTAAACGTCTACCTTTCCCCTCGAGAGCTTTGCAACAAATTGGTCTTTCGTATCTCGTTTTGCTGCCGCTATGCATCACACAATGTCTACTTTGGTCAAGGAAGATGACTATAATCAGGGGTCGTCACTACATTTGAAATTTCTCCACTAAGATTTGTTTTATTATGCTAGCCTTTAATGAATATTCATTACACAGTGTCAAAAAAAAATTGGAAGCTATTGAGGTGGAAGTTGACCTTTTTAAATATGTTTTCCTACCTTGTAGTCCATCAAAATTATGATAGGATGTTGAGCCACAGTGGCAAGCAACCTTTGCATCTGTCAATGAGATCTTTTGTTTTCACATGGTTGAATACTGTTCAGTATTGGAGTAGTTATATCAGCTGAAAATCTAAATGCCACTGCCGTTAACATTAGTCTTTTGATACAATTTTACAGTGGTGTAACTAAAATGTGAAACATCTTGATAATCTTACCCGCTGTCCTAAACGCTAGTGCAATTGACACCCGAGCTACTGCATCAAGTCAGATCTATTAAAGCAATGTCACGACCACAAGACGGGTCAAACGGAACAGTTTACAGGTCATTTTTAAATGTCTCTTAATACAGAAACACTGTGCTCCTTGACTGGTTAATGTTTTATTGCGAGTTACAACTAATTTCCGGAACTATGTTGAAGACCTGCAAAACTAACATGGGGCAATAACAAATATAAAAGTAATCAAAAACAGGGTCTCTGGCGCTACAAGGCAGCAGCAAATCTACCGCTGTGCCACCTAACAGTTAAGGACAATAACGGCCGATTCAAACCCTCAGCATTCATTTGTTACCTGATGAAATGGGAAATCTGATTATTAGTTATGGATTTCTGAATTTCATGTGAAATCTGTTTGTGCCAGGAACTAAAGGAAACACAAGATGACCATCCTTGTTTACTTGGACTAAGATAGAAAAGATCTTAGCCAGGACTTATGGACAAACTGGTTGCATGTATGTTTGTGATTGGTTATTTTGTTTGCAGTTTGCACACATGACTGTTATATATTTCTCCTTGTTAGGAATACTGGAAGATCAGCGTTTGAATAGCCTCCAAAATGGCACAATTGAACAACAAATTGGGGATGTGTGGTATAATGCCGCGCCTTTATCAATATGGTGGCAGATTCCACAATACGTGATGATCGGGATTAGTGAAATATTTGCAAGTATAGCAGGTATGTGTGGGAACAACATGATTAGATTTTCAGTTCATATAATTGTTATCTTGTACATTCTGATATTTAGGTTGAAGCTGAATATATCCTGAACCCATAAGGCTCTGAAGCAACAATAACAGCATGACTAATTAGTCCAGAAGGTCAAGTGTTTGTGAATGCTCTGTCAAATAAGTTTGAATGCAAGACTTGGATTCATTTCTAGATGCCGTGGATGTTTATTTTACCCACTAAATTGATCTCTTCAAGTTTAAAAATGTGCATTACATTGAGGTTTGAGCAGAGTTGGAGCAGCCAGATATTGTACGGTTATGTATCAGCAGTTTACTGCTTTGTGTACTTATATGTTGTGTACTAATTTATATTTGCTCTTCGGCCTCCTGACAGCCTACAGACTGGCTTTATTTTTTTTTAATCTGCCTTCTCAGGATACGACACCTTTTGAAAGAAAGTTATTTTGCTTACCAGTAAAGCAAATAGTATTAACATTGCTTTATTACAGAAAAAGGATTAACAGGAGTGGTGTGGCTGATCAGGCACCAGAAAGGAAATGTACTAATGGAGTCGAAGGCTGAAGCACTAAATGAGTGCTTGAGATCAGTCTTTATCAAGGGACAAGATGTGACTAGAGTCTCAGCAAAAAAATATGCCCATGAGATTCAGGATCAGATAGAGTGGGGGGTGAGAAAGGCTAACTGAATAAAATTGCATGCAATACATTCTAGGTTTCTGTATAAATTGCAGAGGCCTTGGACATAATGTTTGAAACGCCTGTAGATTTGGGGGTGGTGCCCAGGAACTAATGCTAAGGGGCTGGGAACATTGCTGATGCTATAACTTTCAGGATGCTGGGGAAACCCCTGCAACTTGGGGTGACGCAGTGGTAGAGTTGCTGCCTTACAGCGCAGAGACCTGTGTTCGATCCTGACTCTGGGTGCTATCTGTACGGAGTTTGTACATTCTTCCTGTCACCACGTGGGTTTTCTCTGGCTGCCTCAGTTTCTTCCCACATTTCAAAGACGTGCAGGTTTGTAGGTTAATTGGCCTCTGTAAATTGTCTCTACTGGAGTAAGTTAGATACATGGGTTTAAAGGCAAACTTTACCTACCTTGACAGTAGATTGATGAAACTTAATGAAAGGATCAAAGAGGGAAATATGGTTGCATGGTGTGTATGGGCTTCCTAAATGCATTTGGTAAAATACGTCATTATCAACTTGTCGTCAGAATTGATGACCAAAAAATAGATTAACAAGAAGAATAAAAGAGCCAAGATAGACACAAAATGCTGGAGCAATTCAGCGGGACGGGCAGCATCTCTGGAGAGAAGGAATGAGTGACGTTTCGGGTCGAGACCCTTCTTCACACTGATCAGTCTGATGAAGGGTCTCGACCCGAAACGTCACCCATTCCTGTCCTGAGTTATTCCAGCATTTTGTGTCTATCTTCGATATAAACCAGCATCTGCAGTTTCTTCTGCATAATAAAAGAGCCAGATTTGTTTTGGTAATAGTTTCAATAATAGGACCACTGCTTTTCTGCAATAATGACTTGAATTGGGTGTACAGGGCACAGTTTCTGATTTTGCAGGCAGCACGGAGCCTGATGTTTAGTGATCTATGAGGAGGATTGCATCGTTGTGGAGAAAGCTGGATGAATAAGTGGCAGATCAAATCTAATTTAAGAAATGTGAAGCATAACATTTTGGAATGAAAACTGAGAAACGGTATTATAAATTGTAAGTCCCAATTCTACACAACTGGCTAGGTTAGATGCACAGCTTGCTGAAGGTGGCATGTTGAAAACATAGGTTTAAAAAAAGCAGACCGTATCCTGGGCTTTCTAAGAAAAGCATAGAGTGCAAGAGAAAGAACGTCACAATCAAACACAACTGGAGTATTGTGAGCTTCAGCAAAGATGCAAAAGCTTTAGAGAGAGTGCAGAAGAGATTTACCATAAAGACAGAGTTTATTTACATGTGATAGGTGGATGTATAGAGACAAAAGGAACTGCAGAGGCTGGTCAGTCTGAAAAAGGATCTCAATCCATGTTCTCCAGAGATGCTGCCTGACACAAGTTACTCTTGCACTTTGTTTTTTTTAAATAGAAAGTAGAAGTTATTTTCTTTGAAACGGGAGGTTGCCGAAGCGATATAAGTGAAATGTTTTAAATCGTAGATGTTGAGTATAGATGGAGCGGATAAAGATGAATTGTTCTCACTGTTGGAAAGGTCGAGGACCAGGGGACAGAGAATGAAGGAGATTGGCAAAAGAACCAAAACGTGAAGAGGAAATGTGATTTCACTCCGTTCTGAAACACAATGTAGTAGACAGAGATTGCGTGAAAGTGAGTGGGATTTGAAGGGAAGAATTTGCAGGGCAAGGTGGATGAGACTAGCTGGATTGCTGTTCCAGTGAGCAAGTAGGCATTTGATGGGGCAGATTGATGCCTCCATGATGTAACGATTCAGTGATTCTCTTGACTATTAAAGTGGAATGTATCAATAAAATGTTAACTTCTACAATCCTCTTAATAGAAAGATAATTTGGAAGGCTTAAATCTGTTCCTATCCCCTTGGGGAAAATTTGACTGTTTAAATGGAAATAAATTACTAGGCTCACCCTCCTGTGAACGTTATTGAAATCCTGCTGATGGTAATGTTTGTCAACGCTACATGTTATTTGACTTAGAATTGTGTAGTGTCTCTTTTTTTCATTCAAATGCTGCTACATTTATATAAGCCTGCAGTATGAAATTACAGGGGGGGAGGGGGGGGGGGGTCATACATTTGTACGTCTGAATTTGATTTCTGTATGATTCATGCATTTCACTGCTGCAAAAGGAGCATCTATCAAATCATCAGCTATTTTATCTTGTCCTAATAGAATCTAACTAGTGTCTTCTCAAAGGCAGAGCAGTGTTAATTATTTTTTTTTTTCTCTCTGATACTTTAATATTTAAAGATGCTGCCAGACCCGCTGAGTTACTCCAGCATTTTCTGTTTATCTTCGGTGTAAACCAGCATCTGCAGTTCCTTCCTGTGCAATCTTATAGACCTGCTCCAAGAAAACAAAAGCCTGGCTCTCCAGTGTGCCTTCAGTAGTGAAATGCTCTATCCCTAGGCAATATCCTGGTGAAGCTCCTGTGTGCCACCTCCTGTGCAAACATGTCCTCTGCTGGGTGTGGCCTACCAATGTTTTGTGAAGTTGTTCCACAGCCTCCCTGCTTTCATATGTTTCTCCCTGTTAAGTAATGCTAGTGTTGCTTTTTAACCACGTACCTACCCTGTGCTGCTACACTCGGAGATCTTTGGACTTGTGAGGTTCTCAACAGCCATGCTCGAGTTCATGCATACATCAGCTTTACTTCCCTCGCCAATTAAATTGGCTAGGCAGAAGTTTGTTACAAGGTAACAAACTATGCTGACTATCTTTGACTAATCCCTGCCTTTCCGAGTGCAGATTAACACCGTGCCATGGATTTATTTCCATTAATAATTTCTGTATCACTGACGTTAGATTCAATGGCTTGTAGACTTATCTCTGCTGCATCTATTGAAGAAGGGTGTCATGTTTGCTGTCATTTACGTTACCTCAGAGATACAGCATGGAAACTGGCCTGTCAGCCCAGCGAGTCCACGCCGACCCAACGATCACCCCGTACATTAGCACTATCCTACACACTACGGGCAATTAAAACATTTACAGAAGCCAATTAACCTACAAACCTGTACGCCTTTGAAGTGTGGGAGGAATCTGCAGCACCCAGAGAAAATCCACGCAGTAACAGGGAGAACGTGCGAACTCCATACAGACAGCACCCATAGTCAGGATTGAACCCAGGTTTCTGGCGTGTAATACAGCAACCCTGTCGCTGTGCCACCTCTGTACCGTCCTCTAATTATCTGGCACTCATCATTTAAAAATATCTGTCTGGGCCACATCAATCTTCTACCTTGCCTTTGATAGCAGTTTGGAATACATCTCATCATGGCCCATTGATTATGTCCACCTTTTAACCTGTTAGGATACCTCGTACTATCTCCTTTTTAATGTTAGTATGTTCTAAAAGTTCACTGTCTCCCTCTCGGAAATCTCCACAACAATATCTTTCAAAATAAATGCATGTGAAAAGTATTATTTTAAAACCGCATGCATTTCACACTTTGCCACCCACTGTGGTCCCTGATGGACTTTACTCTGGTGGACATATCCACAGAGCTTGGTAGGCCTATAGTATACGACTAGCAAAGTGCCTTCCACCCAAATGGCCTAATTTGATGAACCTTCTAAGATACCCTCATTACTGTAGGAAAAGACTTCTTAATTTATATTGCAATGCCACCTCTTATATTCCAACCCCAACATCCTTGCAAGCTTTTGATCATTGGCTGCTGAGTTGCCAGTCCTGCTTTTTCTTCACCCTTGTCTCTGTGGGGTTTTTAACCTGTGTCAGTGAGCTATAAAATCAGCTTGCACATTTGCTGATGGTAGATGCCTGCAGGCATCGGAGTTGCCTGTCATTGTCACTGAAAATCCTTGGAATGTGGTCTCAACTTTGAAGTACACTTTGCAAGGAAGCCAGAGCCACTGAACAGCAGAGCCATGCTGGGGAAGTGAATGCACCTGCACTGTCTGGCTGCACCCTTTCTCGGAAATTGTGCCTACGCATCCATTCTGATGTACTAAATGGCCCCAAGACATTGTGAGCAGTGTTTGTATAATGCAGACAGATCGGTGCTCCAATCTCTTGATGAAAGCCTGCTGCAGGCAATGACACTTGCAGAATGGAACTGCACAAACAGCTCATTGATCATTCAGCAAGCAAGCACAATGGGGAAGCAAAGAATGTATGTCGGAGTGAGGGCACTTTACTTCTGGGATGGTTGGTGACTCAGTCTAGCATTTGCTTGTTTTATTGGGATTTTAAAGTGAAGGGCATGACTGCACATTTTTCCCAAGTTTTAGTTGTTAATGGAGGAATGAGTATACTGCATATCGAAGACCTTGCTACATTCGTAAATAACAGAGGGATTAATATCTGCACTCCCGTGAATTGCACTCTGAAAAAGTTGGCCAAATTTCCTGATGGGCAGGACTTCAACTAGAAATGGCCGCAAATGTGTTAATGCACATACAAAATGGTATTGCACATCACTCCAAGAGGTTGAGCACGTGGACTGGGCGCGGCCAGCAGTGGCGGAGGACATCAACGGCTACGCTTAGCCAGGCCGATCCTGCAACTACGCCAGGACAACTGACCTTCATGGTCAGATCAAGATCCCTGCACTTACATCAACTGGGACTTGAAAATGGTGCCAAACTGGCCATTTTGCATATTGTCTCACTGTGGTGCTACTATAGGGTGATTTCACCAAAGGTCAAATGAACGTAGATCCCCCCTCACGTGACCGAAAATTTTAACTGGAGGACATCTCTCAGTTTGGTACATGTAAGTGAATGGGGAAACACGCACTTTCCCACCCGTTAAAAACATGGAAAACGGCCGATTTTTGAGCTGAAATTTCTGTGCTAGTCGGGGTGACCGTGAAGCACAGCGACCTAAATTTTCAGGCAAAAAAAAAGATAGAAAGTGAGGTAATTACAAGAGGGAACTGAAGGTAGAAAGCAGCGGAAATGAACAGCTGACAATTGCCGTGGTGATTTTAAGATCCAAAATATTGGGAAATATCGCGTTTGCTCGCTGAATTTCATCAAAAGTAAGTTAATAATGCCTACTATTGATGAAATTCAGCGAGCAAACGCGATAATTCCCGATATTTTGGATCTTAAAATTACCACGGCAATTGTCAGCTGTTCACTTCCGCCGCTTTCTACCTTCAGTTCCCTCTTGTAATTACCTCACTTTCTATCTTTTTTTTTGCCTGAAAATTTAGGTCGCTGTGCTTCACGGTCACCCCGACTAGCACGGAAAATTTCAGCTCAAAAATCGGCCGTTTTCCATGTTTTTAACGGGTGGGAAAGTGCGTGTTTCCCCATTCACTTACATGTACCAAACTGAGAGATGTCCTCCAGTTAAAATTTTCGGTCACATGAGGGGGGATCTACGCTCATTTGACCTTTGGTGAAATCACCCTATTCACTTGTGCTGTATCTGAGATGCTTATCTAATATGTTATTAAGTGCTTTGTATAGTGATACTTGTACAACTGTATACAAAATGAATTTCACTGGCCCTCAGTACATGTGCCATACATAGGTCAAGTTCTAATTTTGATCTACTCTATCATTTTAGCAGACTTTTAGGTGATTTTATATACTGTATCATCATCGTAAATGTATTTATAACAAGAATGCACTTCAGAATTTAAATATAGCCGGTCTTTGTATATATTTTTTTCAAATATCTATATTCTGCTCAACGCTCTCTTACATGGAGACATTAAGTAACATATGAAATGTTCGCCTTTCTGTCTTTTCAGGGCTGGAGTTTGCCTATTCAGCTGCGCCTAAATCTATGCAAAGTGCCATCATGGGTCTATTCTTTTTCTTTACTGGTGTTGGCTCCTTTGTTGGTTCAGGACTTCTAGCCCTGGTATCAGTGGACGGAATAGGTTGGATGAACTGCAAAAGTGACTTTGGTGAGTAAACACAGCTCAATGTAGATAGTAGTGCTGCAGCTACACAGCTCCAGCAACCTGGTTCAATTCTGATCCTCCATGGCTAAGTTTGTGGAGTTTGCATGTTCTTCTGGAGACCACATCGGATTCCTCTGAATACTCATGTTTCCTTCTATATCTGTTAATTGGCCATTGTGAGTTGCTCCTATGATGTAGGTGAATGGAAAAAAATCTGGGGAGTTGAAGGGAGTGTGGGAAGAATAGGCTACATGGAAATTTGTTGGATGGGAGAATGGGATCACTCTGATCTGGAATGGACTTAACAGGTCTTTTTCCACACAAAGGGTAGTGGTTGTATGGAACGAGCTGCCAGAGGACGTAGTTAAAGCAGGTACTATCACAACACGCAGGTAGGTACATGGAGAGCTATCGTTCGAACACAGGCAGATGGGATAGTGTAGATGGGATATGTTGGCTGATGTGTGCAAGTGAAGGCCTTGTTTCCACATTGTATGACTATGACAAATGGCCTCCTTTTATGTTATAAGACATGGTAATCAGTTCCATCATGTTTTCAGGAAATGCAAAGGCTGAGAAAAGATATTAAAGCAGTTCCTGGTTCAAACAATTTATACCAAATTTTAAAAGACATGGAAGCTGAATTAATGAACTTTATTTTCACATCTATTTTCATAAAAGTTTCCCAACATCTCTCTTTTAATGGCGCCATTTGATTCTTTTCATCCATCTGAGAGAGTAGTTCTGATCTCTGTGTAGCTTTAGATCCAAAATTTTCACCTGCTATTTTATTGTATTGCATTAACAGCCTGAAGTAATACATGCTAAAAAAAACAAACAGGGATTTGCATAGGGATTTTGTTAAGTTCCGTGCAGGTAATGCATTCGGATTAATGCCTCAAATCAAATAAACTCGATTGGCAATACTTTACATTGGCTTATCTCTTCCCCCCTCCCCACTGTCATCTCTCTCACTATCGTGTGTAAAAACCTATCCGCATCCTCGCCTCGCCTGAAACTGACGCAGAAATGCTGATTTGCGCCCCCCCCATCCCTTTTTTTTAGCCATGAACATATCCTCAACTTTTTTTCCCCTCTCCAAGTATTATTTTCACCAGGCTCTGGAGCTCTGGAAAGTTGAACTAATCCAAATCACTACCTGACAATTTTTCTTCTCGAGCAATATCTCAAACCACAGCAAAAACAGCAGCAATGCAATTTATGTTATGAAATTATTTTCAAAGTTGTGCCTTGGGAATAATGAAACGCTTGAGGGTATCTTTCCCAGTGCTCAAAAATATTGAAGAACATAACCCCAATTTCAATAATAATGTAAATAAATCCAGATAAAAGCTGAATTGGAATGAAAAAAAATGTACTTGTTCGCTTTGAAATAGACTGATATTTATCAGACTTGCGTCACCTCAGAAGTAGCATAGTAATTAGTTTTCTATTTTTCCATTCAAAAAAAGGTCCAGGGCCAAAGTAGTTTTGTTTTTGTATCGTAAATACCTCTGAGCAACCATGATGTTTTCTGCAGGATTTTGCTTGTAGGCAGAAGCATTCATTATGTAGTAATACAATTTACAACTGCGTCATTCAACAGCTGACTTGGCAACTCATGATTTTGGTTTATTAAGCCATGGAAATGTTTAATTTTCAATGCTGCATGGGTTTGTTATAGAGATTTGTTTATACAAATTTGAATCACAGGACGGTACTCTACCTGTGATTTCAAAGATGGTGGTTTTCAAAAATACTGCAGGACGATTATTACCTGATCTGATATCTCCAGCATTTTACGTTATTATGTCGTAGCACACCGTATCCCCTCCCCGCCATTTCTATCCCCACTTAACTCCCTTATCTGACAATCTTGACTGCAACAGTGCTTTTAATAGACATTCAGAGACGCTTCAAAACAATTTAAGTATATTTAAATAGATGAAGCAAAAATCTCCTTGCAACATATTCAAGTAATTCAAATTATTTGAACACATCTAGTAAAATTTAAAAAAAGAATCCGACTTGTACTCGAGTTTCTTTGCATCTGAAACAGCATTCGAATGAACGGGGATCTCTGGCATTTATGTGACAGCAAGAATCTCTGATGATTCTTGAATAGTACAGATGTCAGAGGTTATTGGGAGAAGGCAGGAGAATGGGTTTAGAAGGGAGAGATCGATCAAGCATGATTGAATAGCGGAATAGACTTGATGGGCCAAATGGCCTGATTCTACTCCTATTCCTTATGACCTTGTATAGCTGAGGGATCAGGCGCAGATTGTATCTGGCTCTTCAGCTTGTGTGTCTGAACTCAGTGCTTAGTAAAGCAGTGGAACAGGAGATCACACCAGCATCCAACTTCTGCCTCATTCCTAGCCGCCATGTTGCACAGTGGCTGCGGTTAGACCTGCAAACTAGTGAGCACCATGATGCAGCCCATTCTAACTGCTTCTGCATCACAGATGACTTAAAGAGATGGTCAGGCTGTATCGGGTGTTGGATTAGAGCACGTCTGTTGCCTTCCACCATGCCTTTTGCACCTTTGAACATGTTGCTCCAGCATTGACTGGCAGCGGTAAAGAAGCCGTGCTCGCTACTCACCTCGTAGAAAACCATCAACAAAGATCCTATGATCTCTGGCATGGAATTCTCCTTTTCCAACATGGATTGATGGAATCCCTGGGGTCCAACAACAAGCTTGGATGAGCAATATGTCAAAGCAGTAAGCAAAAAGCTTACAATTTAAAATAATATTTTAACATGTTACACACGGCACTAAATCAATATTTAAACGAGCATGTGATTGAACTGGAAGTTGAAATACCATGACAAGTGAAGAAATCAATGTCTTTAGTATTTGAGACAATTGTACTAAACAACCAATCATTTTTTTTTTTTTTTTTTAATTGCCTCTGCGGTAATTATTTCTTAGGATGCCATTGTAAAACTGTTGGACCTTGCGCAACAAAGCATAAGATGCTCTTCATGTTTTAAACAGGACGTGTTCATTTGTGTATAAAATAATGAGAGGAATAGAACAGGTAGACAGACGCACAGGGTCTCTTGCCCAGAGTAGAGGAATCGAAGACCAGAGAACATAGGTTTACGGTGAAGGGGAAAAGATTTAATAGGAATCTGAAGAGGTAACCTTTTCACACAAGTTGTTGGGTGTATGGAACGAGCTGCTAGAGGAGGTGGTTGAGGCGGGGATTATCACAATGTTTAAGAAACAATTAGACGGGTAAGAGTCAAGAGAGTACATGGATAGGACTGGTTTAGAGGGATATGAGCCAAACGCAGACGGGTGGAACTAGTGTAGCTGGGACACGTTGGCCGGCGTGGGCAAGTTTTTCCACGCTGTATCACTCTATTAATAACCTAAATTGTATCAAGTGATTTACCCTGAATTACAGTGAAGAAATCACCAAATTTGCTCTCCGTGGAAAAGCGCTGAATAACTGACAACAACTTGTTAAAAGACTGATTAAGCATGGAGCTCCTGAAGCTGCCAACATTTTCACTAACAATAACGATGGTTTTCTCATCAAAATATAATCCAGTGTGTAATCAGATATAGTTATAATATAGTTATATCGGCTTGTTGGAACTGACAGTGCCGTGGGAGGACCGTCTGGAGGAGGCCCACGAGAGGAAGATGGCCAAGTATGAAGAGCTGGTCATAGACAGCCGTAAGCAGGGCTGGAAGGCAAGGTGTATGCCCATCGAAGTTGGCTGCAGAGGTTTTGCAGGGCAATCGCTCTACAAAGCCTTGAATGCACTGGGCATCAACGGAGTGGCAAGGAGAAGGGCCATCAAGAACACCACAGAGGCAGCAGTGAAGGCATCAAGATGGCTCTGGATCAGGAGAGGAGGTCCATGGGGAGGAGCGAATGCCACCTGAACACAAGTCGTAGTCTGATCAACCACGGCTGGGTCGCCTGGGTGAGGGTGTCTGATGTTGAAAGACCCGAAACACCCAATGACCCTAGGTTACATCACTGATGATGTGTTCAGGAGCATCTATCGATGTATTTGTATCAATAAGATACAATATGCAATTTTACAAGCCAATCAATGGCACTAAATTGCAAATCAATCGATTCAAGTCGGACTACTGCTGGTATTCCGAGCCTGTGTGCCACTGAATATGAAGAATCAAACAAGATCGATCTTGTATTTTAAACAGCAGTGTGTTGTTGATTGGGACTATTTACTCGTTGTTAGACTTAAATTGATATCCTTGAGGTAATTCATTCTGAGAAAACATGCATGTCTTCAGCGTTCTATGTAATTAGACTCTGTTACATGAGCTGAACAAGTTATTTTTGTTATTCTCCTTAAATCTAATGCCATGTTAATAGATACATCTGCTTCATGTTGCTCAAGTTTGCAGAAGAATCCCATTACACAAGCAATCCAATTTGTATGTTGTTTTCCACTTGAGACACAATATCTTAACATTTGAATTGTAGAAATGAATTATTGTTTATGATATTCTGTCTACTTTCAACAAAAACAGGAGTTGCTATTATAAAAAGGTGGTGGCAATTTTGTGCTCAATTCACCACATCAGCATCATTCTGTAGTTTGTGGTGCTAGAAGTAGTTTTGTACCCATAATGGTTATTAACTTGCTCCATCTCGTGTTCTTGCCTTAGGCCTGATAGTTATTGAGAAGTTATTCTTTCCCAATGCTGTGCTTAGAATTCTGCTTCTCTCCCCAGCTTCATGTTCTGGGCATGAAGAGAAGCCAATATTCTGTAATGAAGTTGGACTCTGAGGTTTGGGTTCAAATGCTTTATCAGGGCTTGGAACGCCCACAAGTTAGATCTATTATGTTTTCCTTTGAAATCCCAGCTGATCTCCTTGTCAAACCAAAATCATACTAAATGTATTTTACAAAATTCAATACATTACAGTGCACTCTGACACCTTAGTATTCGCTATATAATTTTTTTTTTTTTTAATCTGCAAGGTATTTCTGGTTCCTTTGTCAATGACCGTCAATCTTTGTTGATATTTCAAGAAACTGCAGATGCTGACATACAAAAAAAAGACACAAAATATTAGAATAACTCAGCAGGTTAGCCAGCATCTCTGGATAATATGTGTAGATACAGCAAATACAGATAGTGGTTTATAAAAAAAGACACAAAGTACTGGAGTAAATCAGCGGGTCAGAAGAGTCCCGACTCGAAACGTCGCTTGTCCATGTCCTCTGAGATGTTGCCTGACCCGCTGAGCTCTGCCAGCATTTTGTCTTTTCTTCTCATTGTTTATTGTTTAGTATTTGACTCGCCTGTTAACGAGAATAATCTCTGTCTGAAAAAGGGCCCTCATCTGAAACGTCCCCAGTCTATGTTCTCAGATGTTGCCTGACCCTCTGAGTTATTCCAACCCGCTGTGTTTTGTAGTAGATTCCTGTGTTGGTAGTTCATTGGTTCTTCACTATTTCTCTCTACTGCATAGATTTTTCTACATCATTCAGATCTCTTATCAGCCCTCTGCTTCTCATGTTGACCAACTTCACTCCCTATCCCTGCTCGCCTACTTCGGGATTAGCATTTCACACACATTGCACACTTGCCTTATTGTAGTCTTTCACAGATCCTCCTTTCAGAACTTTGCTTGCCCACTCCACTCTCACTGATTCTCACAATGCTCATTGTGAAATCGGACTCCATCTCACAAAAAGATCAATTAGAGAGGACTCTTCCTATTTATATTTATTTGGTGCAGTCATGCATTTGTTTATATAAGAAAGCAAAGTTCTGAGCAGTTTCTTTCTGTGCTGTTTGCATATGCCAAGCAAAGAAGTTATGCTTGCATTCTAAGTAATTTGTTATTAATTGCATCTTTAAAACCATGATGCTGAAAGTGATTGGCATTCTAAGGGTCATTATATGTCCCTCTCTTGTCATTCTCTAAAAGAAAGGTGGTTCCATTCCAAAGTGTGTGCGCATTGCTGGTATTGTGTACCAGAAATATATAGCTTGCTGGATTTAATTGCATCATATTTTGTGATGTGAACAACTAGAGTTGATTTGTCAAATGGAGGAATAAAACAAAACTAATCTTAAATTCCTCAACATCAATAAAGCTATATCAGGAAATGTTAAATTATAACGACAATCCTTCACGCTCCCTGCTTCAGACTTTGCATATTTCATTCTCATTACGGCATAATTTTGTTACAGTTCTAAATCTTAGTTCCCAGGTTTTAATAGGGTAGTTTATGTAATTTAGTTCAAGAGCAAATTGTCTTTCTGTACATTCTGCCTCGATCTCAATGTAGTTATTTAAAGCAATGGGCACTGCATTTTGATTTAAATGCATTGGTTATCACACTAAACATGATGGATGTCGAAGGGATTGTAATTCCCCACCTGTCCCAGTGGAAGTAAAGTGTATTTTTGAACCAGATGAATTATGTTATTTTGAAGTCCAGAAACTAGAAATACAACTCTAAATGTTACCAGGGGCTTTCCGGATTCCCAATAAACTGATTTACGGAAATCTGACCACACAAATTCTCTCGTTCATTTTGAAAGCATTTTTCAAGCTAGTAATAACAAAATGTTTCAAGGTATTCATTAATAACTGGATACTGTAGATCAACCATTAATATAGTTGATCTACAGATACAGTAGATGTTCTATTTGTTTAATAATGGGTGGTGCAACTGTGATGATTCAATGACATGAAAGAATTATAGCAAGTATAGGTAGAGCGATATAAAGTGATTTATTATTGAAAGGGGATGTTTCTGACGTATGTAGAATTTATGTAACCAGGGCACTGCCTGTATTTATTTTCAAGAAACATCCATCTTAAACAATCACTATTTCCATACATCAACAACTTGGACATTGGATGCAATTGAACAGTATGCCCGTTTTGTTCTGGCATTTTCCTACCTCCAGTTATCTCTCCCCCCCCTCCCCCCCCCCCCCCCCCCCCCCTCCCCGACCCGCTGCCTGACCCACTGAGGTACTCCAGCACTTTGTGTCAATCTTCAGTATAAACCAGCATCTGCTGTTCCTTCCTACACATTCGCACCCAAAACGTCATCCATCCATGTTCTCCAGAGATGCTGCCTGACCCACTGAGTTACCCTAGCATGTTGTGTCCTTGAGTTTTATAGGGAGTGGGAAGCAAAACCCTGTAAGTTTCAGCTTGCACGCTTCGGTTTATTTGTCGAGCTGCAAGATGCAAGCGCTCCAGACCTCTGCTCCTGCTGCAAACCTCCCCACATTCCTGACCCCTGGTGTTCCTGCTCTTGACTTCAGCTACATGCACCTTTAACCCTGCAGGCTGTAAATGTGCAGTTGATCAGGATTTAGTGTACTAATGAGTGAGCCAGAAGCCAAGCCATTGAGATTTCCCATTCAGTTACTTGATTCTTGGGGTTTTACTATACATCATCAGAGGAGAATCATAGGCATCGGGTTTAGATAATTTAAACTGAACTGATCATAGAAATATTTTTCTCGTTGCTCAGTATCTTAATTTGAATAAACTGAATTTTCTAAAGTTTAATTTTTTTTTCTCTCCTACTACCCATCAGGTAATATCAACAAGTGCCACATGGATTACTATTTCTTCTTACTAGCAGCCATACAGTGTATGACCCTGATCATTTTTATTATTGTATCCGTGACATTTGATCGCCACAAAAACAAATCTGAGTTTCTGCTCATCAATGGAAGAAGACAAAATGAAGAAGTCCGACATAATCAGGCCAGGAACTGAAAACGGGAACCGCTGCATGAGAAAATCAGTCACTATTGAGAAAGTACTTGTAACTCCTTCCTCTGGGTATGTAACGGATTGGGTGGTATCCTTAAGCTTGCCTATTGCAGAATGAAACTTTGAGGCTGAGGAGTTGCCTGAAAGAGCTGTCGGAGATAAGGCACACTACAAATACATGCTGGCAGGTAATGCAGACCGTTAAACCACGCTGGTAACGTTCCTGTTAGCAGGGCAGCATATCTTTGAGTTCTACTTTCACTGCCTATGGCTACGGAAGGAAATCCAGAAGGCATATTGGAGTCTGGTGAAGTTCCAGTGTTCATTACACACCCTGCAGTCTTTAAATTCAGACACCCAGTAACTTTTAGCAAATGTCGATACTAAGAGTATTTCATTGCAAAGAACTGGGTCGTTTTATTTAGTGTTTAAGAAGTAGCTGCAGATGCTGGAAAATCGAAGGTAGACAAAAGTGCTGGAGAAACTCAGCGGGTGCAGCAGCATCTATGGAGCGAAGGAAATAGGCAACGTTTCGGCCCGAAACGTTGCCCATTTCCTTCGCTCCATAGATGCTGCTGCACCCGTTGAGTTTCTCCAGCACTTTTGTCTACCTTAGTTTTATTTAGACTTTTGCTTGTGTTATCAAGATGTTTTTTAAAATTTTATCTTCGTAAATATAAGTGCCAGTGATGTTCTTTTGAGTCGACTCGCCCCTTCAGGCATAAAGCAAATAAAATCTTAATTGCACCCCTCATTTCTACAAATCATGTTTACAACTGAAGCCATAGGATAATGCATCATGCCATTTACCAGTTGGCTGATGAATAAATGAATAACTGGATTACATATTAAAAAGCAATGTAGCAAATGCAAGCTTATCATAACTTACCAAATGCACATATAACAGGTTTACATTTCGTCATTAGACAGCGGACTAACTTTTCTTATGTTGAATTGGGATTGTGTGCAGTATTTTACCGACTGGCAAAAGCAATTGAACAATGTGTTTTGTTTTCTTCGTTCTTAATCTTGTGTGTCTTTTAATTATTATTTTAACAAGCATTGAACTGAAAGTGTCAGAATAATTTTGGCTAAAGTATAAAATTATACAGTGCCAAATAAACATTTGTTTCAAATGTACAAAGATGCTTATTTACAGATGTTGCAGAATATGATGAAAGGACAATCTCTGAATGTTTTTTTAATTTAAAGTCGTTTTTTGAAATACTGAACATATTGAATTCTTGGTGCAAATGTTTTTGATTTTGCATGCTGTGAAATGTTAATTATCTTCACAACCACTGGAGACTTTCATTGCTTTAGGCAAAACCAGTTGAATTGGACATTTCAATGTTTTTATTCATAGATGCTATTGTTGATCCAGCACAATAAATAGTTACCTTGGTGGCTAGCATGGATCATGGCTCATGAAAATCTTCATTCTAAGTGAGAGTAAAGGGAATCCAAAGGCATAAGGCAGGAGGTTATTGTGGTATCAGATGAGGATTTTAAATTTTGAGACTTCAGAGGAACCAAGAGCAACAACGGCACCGTGCCTTGCAGCACCAGAGACCTGGGTTCGATCCTAACTACGGGTACTGTCTACGGACTTTGTACGTTCTCCCTGTGACAGCAGGTGCTCTGGTTTCCTCCCACCACACTCGAGACATCCAGGTTTGTATGTTAATTGGCTTTGGTAAAATTGCCCCTAGTGTGTAGGATAGTGTTATTGTACAGGGTGATCACAGATGCCGTAGGTCAAAGGGCCTGTTTCTATGCTGTTTCTCTAAACTGAATTAAACTAGATGATGAATGTCTGCATCTTACACAAAGTCAAGTGTGTTAATTCAAAGGTGTTTGCCTTTTCTGGTAGCCGCATGAAAAGTTGGCATTGAAGAATGCAGTGAGCTAAGGTCTAGATAAGGCCCTACCTAAATTGGAAGTTTGAGGAAATTGTGGGTTCTACAATATTAGTCCTCCCCTGAATATTTTTGGTTAGAGCCATCAGTTCCAACAGCTGCCATGTTCACTCTTGCACACATGGGTTCTCCCTGTTATGGATGGCTGATCCAGGAAAGAGAGAGAAACAGCAGAGGGGCTCAAGGAGTGAATGCATACAGAGGCCCGTATCTGACCGCTGCTTTTGAGGCTTTGAGGAAGGCGGGCTGCCCTTACAATGAGAGAAAGCTGCAGCCTGGTGAGACCTGCTCCTGAGGCTCAATGAGATGAGTGTAGGATTAGAGAGAGAACGAACAGTGCATCCCTCTGACTTCGTAGTATCTCCACAGTTCTTGCTGAAACGAGGACTGAGGAACAGCATCAGACACGGGATAACAATGACAGTATAAACTCATTCTGAACTATATAAGCACTTTTTAAAATCATTTTTGAACAAGCTTTTTGAAATTATTGTTATTAATTAAAAAAAACAATATTTTCCACAATTTTGTCTGTCTCTTTTTTACAACTTGATCACAATGTTTTGAAGCTTATCCTGCAGAAGGTCAAGGTTGCTTGGTAGATTAGATTGAATGCTTTCCACAATCAACCTCTCAAAGCACTTCACGATGTTGGATGGTAGTTAAGGTTTTTCTTTGGCACCAGGATGATGGTGATCGTCTTGAAGCCGGTGGGTACCTCAGAACGGAGTAGGGAGAGATTAAAGATGTCCGTGAATACTCCTGCTAGTTGGTCCGTGCAGTTTCTAAGGTTGCCACCAGGGACTCCATCCGGGTCAGTTGTTTTCCGTGGGTTCACCATCAGGAAGGCCGATCTAGCTTATGCAAAAGTGACCCTGGGAAAAGGCACACTTGAGTCTGATGGGACGGGTGTTATCACACCATTGGCCTTCTGCTCAAAGTGAGCATGGAATGCATGGTTCATCAGCGACCTTCACCAGTGATGTTCCCCGACTTCACTTTGCAGCCAGTTATAGTATTCAGACCTTGCAATATTCTGTGGGTGTCCGAATGGTTATACTGAGACTCAAGTTTGTCCCGATATTGTCTCTTGGAATTTGTTATTGCTTTGCGAAGTTCATAAGCGAGCTTTCTTGTTTCTCTTGGGACCGTTCGACTAATCCTCAGTGGAAGTCCTTCTGTGAATGTACCTCACACTGCATCTACGTCTAGCTCAGTTGTATTGTGTGAAAAGAAAATATGACTTAAAACTGACTTTTTTCTCCTGATTTGTTTAAACTGAGTATTTGGTAGATTTCAGATTTTATTATTTTTGTACATACAATGATTTCTATACATTTTGTTCCCCAACAATTCTATCAATGGGATCATTGGTTTTAAATAGTTTTCCATTTGTACAGTGGCACTGATTCAATATAAGTACATTTCACTTTGCACTTTAGATACTCATTTTGTCACATCCAGCCAGATTCAGATCACAAAAGGACCAGAGAAAAGTGGAGTGGATTACAGCCAAAGATAACTTGTTTTTTTATAAAGAGAAAAATCTCTGCACTTCATTCAAGAGTGAAGAGCATTTAATTGGATTATATACCGACACCAGGACAATGAAATTCTAAAGTGCAGCAGCATAACACAATACGCATAGATAATCAAATATGATAAATAATATTTCAATAGATTAATAATATCAATGCTAATGCAAAGGGGATCATGACAGAAGCCTCCTCGTGGTGATCCCTGGAAACGACGTCACGATGAACTTTGTGAAACGTTGGGTGACCAATTCGGTCAACGTGTTGGACGATGACAGAAGCCAACAAACAGCGAGCTATACGTCGGCTGACACACGGGTGAATGAACTAGTGCAACAAACACCAAAGGCCTTGGGGCAAACAGTCTATACTTCATAGTTGAGGTTAGTGTTGTGCAGAGTTCAAGAGTCTGATGGTTGTTGGGAACAAGCTATTCTTCAAAGGTAGACACAAAATGCTGGAGTAACTCAGCGGGACAGGCAGCATCTCTGGAGAGACGGAATGGGGAAAAATAATAAACGAGAAAAGGAATGGAAAGAAGGAATCTCCAGAGATGTTGCCTGTCCAGCTGAGTTACTCCAGCATTTTGTGTCTACTTTCGATTTAAACCAGCATCTGCAGTTCTTTCCTACACAAGTTAATTCTTCAACCTGTTGGTCACAGCTTTAAGACGATAAGACCTTCTTCACGACGGCAGGAGCAAAATGAGAGCGTAGCCAGGGAGGTTTAGGTCTGTTCATGCTGGCAGCCTTTTTGAGGCATCGTCTCCTACAGATCCCTTCAATGGTGGGGAGGTCACTAGCTGTGATGGGCATCACTCTTTGTAATCTCCTTTGTTCCTTCAAAGAACTTTGCAAAACCACAACTTAATTAAAGGAAATATTGAAAATTAATAATTCATGTTTTAGTCTCTGGTTGAAGGGATACACAGAACTGGAAATAAAACTGAAATAAATGGAAATAAAACTGAAATAAGCATACAGAGGATTTCATTAGCAGAGTTACCTTACGTGGATCATTTGCAGAGGTTTTATTACATGGATCCATCTTTTTTTCTTATAGAATCTAAATTCACAGTGCAAAATCCAGAGTGCAGTAACAGCAGCAGCAATGTGTAGGAAGGAACTGAAGATAGACACAAAACGCTGGAGTAACTCAGTGGGCCAAGCAGCATCTCTGGAGAAGAAGACTAGGAGATGTTTCGGGTTGAAACCCTTCTTCAGACCACATTCTTCCGTCTGAAAAAGACTTCTGACCTGAAAGGCCACCTATTTTTCCCCAGAGATGCTCTCCAACCCGCTGAGTTACTCCAGCATTTTGTGTCTATCGTAACAGCGGCAATGGGCTACATATCCACCACCTTTGTTCAATTAGTTACCAAGATAAAAGTTAAAATGAAGCGCAGGCACAACCATGGCAACGAGTAGTACCACAAGGATGAGATTGCCTGCAAGCGGTTTACTCCATCGTGCGTGATGTGATGCATGTTATCCTTCAGCTAACTTGCTCTTTAAGCAATGTCAAACATTGAGCCGGCAGATTACAGATGCAAGTCCTTTCTTTGCCCTATTAGTGCTGGATAACACTTGAACTCTGCAATCTTTGACGAAACATCCTGTGGGCACCAGAGCAGTGACTTGCTGTGATATATCATCCGAAACGGGGTAAAATCTCCCAGTGTCCTTGTACATGCGATTCTTGAACCTATTGAATCAAAGAATCCTAAATGTCTGAGGAAGGGCTTCAACCCGAAAGGCCACCCATTCCTTCTCTCCCGAGATGCTGCCTGTCCCCCTGATTTGCTTCAGCTTTTTGTGTCTATCTTCGGTTTAAACCAGCATCCGCAGTTCCTTCCGACACAATCTGAAATGATTTGCAGAATCTTAACCATGCAACATGAATTTGCACACTGAATTTACTGTAAAAATATGTACAAGATGAAAGAGCTGGAGAAAATAGGGCTGGGACATGAAAAAAACATTTTTAATTCAAATCTATAATGGGGATTCCATGTGTAAAATTAAACATCAAATGCTGCGAGGTTGTTTGTCAGTATTAAAGACTGCAGCATTGAAAATTCACTTACCCTTGGCATAAGCAGTTCTGGTGCATTAAAAACATAGAACGGTACAGTATTAGACAGGCTCTTCGGACCACACTGTCCGTGTCAAACATGATGCCTAATCTCTGCCTGCACGTGATCCATATCCCTCAATTCCCTGCATATCCATGTGCCTATCTACAAGCCCCTTAAATTGTGACATCATATCTGCTTTAATCATTCAACGGGTGATTGCAGTGACGTCTAGCCTTTGTGTATATTTTAATGCCACATCTCTAGAATGTTGGTGTAGTGACACAGTGAGCGATACATAGAACAGTACAACACAAGAACAGACCCTTCGGCCCATAATGTCTGTGCTGAACCATGATGCCAATACCATCAATGAGCTGCCATTGGAGTCACTCAAACTATCTTTACTTTGCAGGAACTTTATTTCCCTTGCACCAAATGTTATTCCCTTTATCCTGTATCTACATTGTGGACAGATTGATTGTAATCAAGAATCAAGAACTTCTGCTGACTGGATACCTTGGTACATGTGACGATAAACTAAACTAAACTAAGTCACATCTGCCTTCACGCCATCCATACTCCTCCACTCCCTGCATATCCATGTGCCTATCCAAAAGTCTTTTAAGTACCACGAACATACCCGCCTCCATCGCTACCCCGGCAGCGTGTTCAACGCACTCCCCCACCCCCGTGCAAAAATATTGCCCTGCACATCTCCTTTAAACTTTGCCCCTCTCACCTTAAAATGTTAACATCGAGTTGCTCGCTCACACCTTCAGCACCTTAGGTCCAATCCTGACCATCTGTGGGGACTTTCCACATCTCTGTGTTTCTCCTGGCTACTCTGGTACCCTTCAACATCCCTATGACATGGTGCTGATGCCAATGGTTAATTGGTTCCTGTACATCATCATGTGCATTGTTCCTGCTTCACGCCTTTGTAAATGGTGGAAAGATCTTGGGGGTTGAGAAGTTGAGTTTCTCACCCACAGGGTAACTAAACTTGTTCATGTACCCAAGAAGTTTCTGTGGCTTGTAACCTCCAGAGTGTTGATGGTGAGGCATTTGGTGATGGGAATGGAATAGCAAGGGTAGCTGACCTTGTTGGAAGGGTAAAGGGGAGGGTGTGGGGTGTGCGTGGGGGGGGGGGGGGGGTTGGGGAGGAGGGGGAAGGGGGAAGCAGGGATGTGTGGGAAGGAGAGGTGTGGGGAGGAGGGAAGGGGGAAGGGGGTTCTGCGCGGGGTAGGGACACCACTCAGCTGCCACCGGCCGCGGCACCACACAGCACCTCCTGACTCCACACAGCGGCTTTCCCAACTCCACACAGCAGCTTTCCCAACTCCACACAGTGGCTTTCCCAACTCCACACAGTGGTGGCTTTCCCAACTCCACACAGCGGCTTTCCCGACTCCACAAAGCAGCTTTCCGACCACAGTGGCTTTCCCGACTCCACAAAGCAGCTTTCCCGACCACTCAATAGCACGGCTTGTGGACTCAGCCCCGCCTCCGGGGCTTTATTCTCCAGCGGCTGCCGGAAGGTGCGTTACCTTCATGGTGACTGACAGTGGAGAAGACCAATCTGCTGATCTCACGATTTTTTAAACCTTCATAACTTTTGTAATCTTCCACCGATCTGAAGAAGAATTGGTGCGCTTGGAGCAGAGGAGAACGGTGAGTAAGGTGGTGAAAAAGGGTACCGTTTTTGCGCAATAAAAAAAAAAGCAAAACCGGAAGTGGTCACGATGAGAGTGTTAATGATAGTATAGATAGTCATGTAGCATGGAAACAGGCCCTTCGGCCCAACTTGCCCACACCAACCAACATGTACTTATACTAGTCCCACCTGCCAGTGTTTGGACTATATCCCTCAAAATCTGTCCTATCCATGTACCTGTCTAAATGTTTCTTAAACATTGCGATAGTCCGTGACTTAACTACCTCCTCTGCAGCACCCGTAGTCAGGATCGAACCCAGGTCTCTGGCGCTGTGAGACAGCAACTTTACCACTGTGCCTCCCTACGTACTGCCAGATACTTACTGTTTTTTAAATTTAAGTTACAAAATTAAAAGTTTTCTGATGGCTGTGTGCAATGTTTCCGTTTGCAGCATTCGACAGCACATGTTTCCAGTCTCAGTAATTTCATTTCCATTTGCAATGACTTGGCTGCATCCCAGACATTTTGTAATTAAGGCCGTTTATCGTGATTAATCTTGCACATTTTATCAGAAACAGTTGGTGGACTGAGCAAACTGCTTTCTATCAAGCACTCTTGACTGCTTACCTTGCACAAAACCCATGGATTGAAGACAATTGCATTAGTCATTCACTCTGTGACTGAGCACCGTGGCTAATAACAAACTCTGCCTTGTGTTTGCCTTCAAAGTGAGTGAGCAGTCGCTGTGCCAGAAAATAACATCCTTTCATGTAGCAACGTATTGCTCCTTCCTGTTCATCAACTTCACGTGAAGCAAAGTTGCACTAAAGACTTTGAGAAATTACTTTGGTTTTTCAAAAGCTCATAAGTTCTAGGAGCAGATTTAGGCCATTCAGCCCATCAAGCCTACTCTGCCATTCAATCATGGCTAATCTATATTTCCCTCCCAACCCCGTTCTCCTGCCATCTCTCCATAACCCCTGACACTCTTAGTAATCAAGAATATGTCAATCTCTGCTTTAAAAATATCCATTGACTTGGACTCCACAGCTGTTTGTGGCAATGACTTCCACAGATTCACCACCCTCTGATGAAAGAAATTCCTCCTCATCTCCTTTCTAAAGGTACGTCCGTTTATTCTAAGGTCATGGCCTCTGGTCCTAGACTCTCCCACTAGTGGAAACATCCTCTCCACATCCACTCTATCCAGGCCTTTCACTTTTCACTAATTTTCAATGAAGTCCCTTCTCATCAATCTAAACACCAGCGAATACATGCGCTGTGCCGTCAAACACTCATCATATGCTAACCCAATCATTCATGGGCCCATTCTCGTAAAGCTCCTCTGGACCCTCTCCAACAACAGCAAGGGCATATCTTTCCTCAGATATGGGGCCCAAAACTGCTCACGATATTCCAAATGCAGCCTGACCAGTGCCTTATAAAGCCAGTGCCTTCAACCAGAGCAAATGCAATTACGCTGTAATCTCTACTGAAGAAGGAAATAGAGGCAAATTTTTCTTGCCTTTTTTACCAATGCCCAGACATAGGTTCAGCACAAGTTAATGTTCTGCAGATATGTTGTTATGAAAGGGAATGCAGCATATTTTTGATGCAAAGTTGATCTGCCACTATTGGGGTGGCATGATGGCACAGAGATAGAGCTGCTGCTTTACAGCGCCAGAGACCCGGGTTCAATCCAGACCAAGGGTGCTGCCCGTTACAGAGTTTGTACGTTCTCCCTGTGAGCGCATGACTTTTCTCCGGGTGCTCCGGTTTCCTCCCGGATGTACAGGTTTGTAGGTTAATTGGCTTCAGTAAAAAAACTGTAAATTGGCCCTAATGTGTAGGATAGAGCTAGTGTACAGTGTGATTGCTGGTTGGTGTGGACTTGGTGTGCCGAAAGGCCTGTTTCCGTGCTGTATCTCTAAAGTCCAAAGTTTAAGGTGAGGGGGTAAGATGTAATAGGAACCCGACGGGTAAATGTTTTACACAAAGGGTGAATGGAACAAGCTGCATTTAAGGACCATTTAGGCAGGTACATCGATTGGACAGGTTTAGAGTGATGTGGGCCAAATGCAGGCAGGTGCACTAGTGTAGATGGGACATGTTGGTCGGTGTGGGAAAGTTGGGCCAAAGGGCCTGCTTCCATGCTGCATGACTATGACTATAAAATCCAGGTAATATAACATTTGGCAAAGATCAAATAATTCACAAATTTCATATATGCGAGGTTAATGGCAGTGTCCATTTACATGAGGATTTAGGATACTAAAGAGTGGGCATTTTTCAACAAATATTTTTTTATACACATGTATGGTTTTGAAATTATATTCAAAGCATCTGAGCGGTCACAGGATGGTAACATCGATGCAATGTGACGGAATTAAAGATTTGCAGGTTTGAATTTGTTCCCACTGTGGGGCCACGTTATCATTAATACTCACCACCAAACTGGCCCAGATGATCCAAAAATCTGAATCCCTGCCTCTTGCACCAACTTCTCAGCCAAACCTGTTTAGTTTAGTTTAATATAGAGATACAGCACGGAAACAGGCCCTTTGACCCACCGAACCCCTGCCGACCATCAATCCCCGCACACTAGCACTATCCTACACAGCAGGGACCATTTACAATTTTAATGAAGCCAATTAACCTATAAACCTGAGTGTGGGAGGAAACCGCAGCACCTGGAGAAAACCCATGTGGTCACAGGGAGAATGGACAAACTCCATACAGACAGCACCCGTATTCAGAGTCTGGCAACAACTCCACTGCTACACCACTGTGCTGGCCTCATAGTAGCAGAACAACTTTGCATCAAAATATATGAAATCTGGCAATCACTTTCATCACAGCATATCTGCAGAACATTAATTTGTTGCTGTGAACCTCCATCTACATGTTCTATTTAGCTGTTCTTACCATCACTAGCACCCTTATCTATAAAAATTTTTTTTCATAAGTCCGGCGTAATTGTGCACTTATGTACCCTCGGCCGAGAGTCCTCATTCTTCTCAAATAAAGTTGTGTGGAAATCTACCTGTAGCATTCATAAACATTTCCAGTCTGAATTTGGAATGCAAATTCACCTGTTTGCCAAGATAAAAGATTGAATGTACTTTGAAAGCCACGAAGTAGTCAACCTACTGAGAAGATAGAAATGAGAGATTTCACCTGAGGGAAATTCTAATTACATTATATGCCTGAAGCTCACTGGAAATTTTATTTGGTTAATGTTGCATCAAACACTGTTGAGATGTGAAGCTTTTTGATCTTTTACATTTCGATGGATTTATGAACATTTCTTTATTTCCCCCAACAATCTTGATACTTCAGCTGTTATTTGAGCTGCTGAACACATCACTGGATATCCTGAAATGCATAATTTATCAGTTGCGCCTTTACAGCCGTTACATATTTTACAATTAGGCACGGTGGCGCAGCGGTAGAGTTGCTGCCTTGCAGCGCTTGCAGTGCGGAGTTTATACCTTCTCCCCGTGACTACGTGGGTTTTCTGCGAGATCTTCAGTTTTCTCCCACTTTCCAAAGACGTAAAGGTATGTAGGTAAATTGGCTTGGTGAATGTAAACATTGTCCCTAGTGTGTGTAGGATAGTGTTAATGTGCGGGCATCGCTGGTCGGCGCGGACTCGGCGGGCCTGTTTCCACGCTGTATGTCCAAACTAAACTAAACTAATCAACACCTTAAAAGTACAGTAGCTGATTAAACTAATGATTAGGGGTCCAACAAGGTTAATATTTACATCACATGTATCAGACGGTTTATATTCACGTTAAAAAAATGATTTTGGTGATCATTAAATTGCCTGAATAACTTTAAATTCCCCAGATAGACGCAAAATCCTGGGGTAACTCAGCAGGACAGGCAGCATCTCTGGAGAGCATGAATGGGTGACGTTTCGGGTTGAGACCCTTCTTCAGACTAGTCAGAGAAAAGGGAAACGAGAGATACAGACGATAATGTCAAGAGTTAAAGTACAATGATTGAAAGATATACAAAAAAGTTACGATGATGAAGGACACAGGCCATTTGTTGGCTGTTTGTTGGGTGAAAACAAGATGCTGGTGTGACTCGGGTGGGGGAGGGATAGAGAGAGAGGGAATGCCGGGGTTACTCGAAGTTAGAGAAATCAGGATACTGGCTTGTAAGCTGCTCTATCCTCAGTCCCACCCCCCTTACTTCCGTCTCTGGCCGACACCTCCCTCCTCCAATCATCGCGCTGAATCATCATGTCCCGCCTACATTGCCTGCCGACCGACGTCTCTCTCGTCAAATCAGTGCCCTCAATCATCAGTCCCACCCCCACTGTCTTGCGGAAAGCGGAGATTTCACCGCTTTTCATCCGGAATTTAAAATCCGGATTACAAAAAATGGGGGGGGGATCGTCCCCCACCTCTCAAAACAGAGGGGGGATGTGTCCCCCCCCCCCCCCCCCCCCCCCCCCCGGGATTTCCACCACTGCCCACACTCCAATGACGTACTGGTTTGTAGGTTAATTGACTTCAATAAATATTGGAAACTGTCTCTAGTGTGTAGGATAGTGCTAGTGGATGGGGATCGTTGATCGGCGCGGACTCGATGAACCGAAGGGCCTGTTTCCTCTCTGTATTTCTACATTAAACTAAACTAAACGTTCCATGCCATTGAGGAAAGATCAGCCTGATCATTCAGTATCTCTTCCAGCACCTTAAGTATTCTGGCCTACACTTCTGCTATGCAGCACATGAATCATAAAATGTTTTGCAACTTCAGATGCAGTTTTATGGGGATAAATGTGAGGTTATCCACTTTGGTGGCAAGAACAGGAAGGCAGATTATTATCTGAATGGTGCCAGGTTAGGAAAAAGGGAAGTATAACGAGACCTGGGTGGCCTTATACATCAGTCACTGAAAATAAGCATGCAGGTACAGCAGGCAGTGAAGAAAGCTAATGGCATGTTGGCCTTCATAACAAGAGTTGAGTATAGGAGCAAAGAGGTCCGTCTGCAGTTGTACAGGGCCCTGGTGAGACCACACCTGGAGTATTGTGTACAGTTTTGGTCTCCCAATTTGAGGAAAGATATTCTTGCTGTTAAGGGAGTGCAGGGTAGGTTCACTAGATTAATTCCCAGGATGGCTGGACTGTCATATGTTAAAAGAATGCAGCAACTGGGCTTGTATTCACTAGAATTTAGAAGGATGAGAGGGATTCTTATAGAAACATATAAAATTATTAAGGGATTGGACACGTTAGAAACAGGAAACATGTTCCCGATGTTGGGGGAGTCCAGAACCAGGGGCCACAGTTTAAAAATAAGGGGTAGGCCATTTAGAAGTGAGATGAGGGAAAACTTATTCACACAGATTGTGAATTTGTGGAATTCTCTGCCTCGGAAGGCAGTGGAGGCCGATTCACTGGATGCATTCAAAAGAGAGTTAGATAGAGCTCTAAGGGCTAGTGGAATCAAGGGATATGGAGAGAAGGCAGGAAAGGGATACTGATTGTGGATGATCAGCCGTGATCAAATTGAATGGCGCTGCTAGCTCAAAGGACCGAATGGTCTACTCCTGCACCTTTTAATTCAAACTCATGACTTGAGCCGCTTCAGACAAGGACTTGAAGCACGTTGCTGCCACCACCTCTAAATTCTTCTCCAAATGCCCTGACATGGAAATATATTGACATTCCTTCAATGTTGCTGGATCAATATCCTGGAAATCTTTGCCTGGCAACACTGGTGTGCCGTCACTGCATGGGTTGCAGTGGTTTGAGAAGGCAGAACATCAAGGGCATTCAGGGACGGGGAAGAAATGTCATTCAAACCTATACCCACTTGTTAGAATAAAGGAAGTGGTTCACAATTTTTACAGGGACTTCCCAAACGTTTACCAGCATGCCACATTGATGAGGAGTTTCCAAAGTTGTTTTACTTTACAATCAAACTGAAACAGCACACTAATTGTGAAGCAAGCGCATGACCATATTTACTGGAATGACTTGGATAGGTTTAGTTCAGTTTAGTTTAGTTCGAGATACAATGTGGGAACAGGCCCTTCAGCCCACCGAGACCGTGCTGACCACAATCACCCGTTCCCACCAGGTCTACCCTGCACACCGGGCACAATTTACAGAATCCAATTAACCGAAAATTATGCATCTTTGGGATGTGGGAACAAACCCCATGCAGTCTCGGGGAGAACGTACAAACTCCGTTCAGAGAGCACCCGTTGCCAGGAAGAATTACATATTGGGGGGCAGGAGGAATCCCAAAGTCTGTGACTGTAGACTGCAGTGACAGGCGCCCGTAGTCAGGATTGAACCAAGGTCTCTGGCTTTGTGAGGCAGCAACTCTACTGCTGAGTGGCTGTGTTGCCATAGTGATGGACTGACGTTGATTGACCTCATGATTCCAGTTGGGACTAAACAAAATGTTAATCCAGCAGTAGCATAGGACCACCACCCCCCGACAGGACCTCACCCCAACCTCCGAGCACTCCCTTGTCCCCCCTCTGACCCCAGCCCCTGCCCTTGTCGTGTTTTTACCATCCCCCCCCGACCTCCCCCTTTCCGATACAGAACGGTCTGTCCTCAACAGAGGCCTCACCTTTGTTCCCCACCTCCTCTAACTCAACAAGTTCGGGGTCCGTATGATGTAGAACTTTAAAAAAAAGCTCTGAGGAAGGGTTTAGAGCCGAAACATCACCGATTCCTATTCTCCAGAGATGCTGCCTGTCCTGCAGAGTTACTCCAGCATTTTGTGTCCATCAGTAGCATCGGACCATTCTACCTCTCACCAAATTTACCTGCTTGATTTTTATAATCATGTTTAGCTACACTATACATGTTTTATGACATACCTTTACCTTGTTTTCTTTGCCATTACAACTTGAGACTCTGGACATTATAAATATGCTCCCAGGATAAGCTAACTCATCATTTTTCTATCTGCTAACTTGCTGTCGGCATTTGCTATCTTTCCATTTTAATTCCTATTGCACAAGCCTCCAAAAAATTGTCCATAAGCTGAATTTCTTGAGAAAGTCAAACCCGACCTTACCCGATCCTTTAACTTCTCTGATTGATTGAAGCGGTTTCACCTCCTGTTTCTGACATTTGTCAACTTTCTCCAATAGGGCGGATGTGGGGCAGGTGTTTCCAGTAGTGGGAGAGTCCAGGACCAGAGGGCACAGCCTTGGAATAAAAGGATGGAGATGCGGAGGAATTTCTTGAGCCAGAGGGTGGTGAATCTGTGGAATTCATTGCCACAGACAGCGGTGGACACCAAGTCATTGGATTTTTTTTAAAGTCGAGATCGATAAGTTCTTGATTAGGAAGGGTGTCAAAGGTTACGGGGAGAAGGCTGGAGAATGGGGTTGCGATGGAAAAATAGACCAGCCATGATTGCACGATGGAGCAGACTTGGTCACAGTTTAAGGAAAAGGGGGAAATCTTTTAGGACCGACATGAGGAAAACATTTTTCACACAGAGAGTGGTGAATCTCTGAAATTTTCAGCCACAGAAGGTAGTTGAGGCCAGTTCATTGGCTATATTTAAGAGGGAGTTAGATGTGGCCCTTGTGGCTAACGGAATCAGGGGGTATGGAGAGAAGGCAGGTACAGGATACTGAGTTGGATGATCAGCCATGATTATATTGAATGTCGGTGCAGGCTCGAAGGGCTGAATGGCCTACTTCTGCACCTATTTTCTATGTTTCTATGATGGGCTAATTCTGGTCCTATGTCTTATGATAGTGTCATAGAGGCATACAGCATAGACACAGGCCCTTTGGCCCAACATGCCTGCACAGACCAACATGTCGCATCTACACTAGTCCCACATGCCTGCATTTGGCCCATTTCCCTCGGAATCTATCCTATCCATTTGCCTGTCTAAATGTTTCTTAAATGTTGATCTTAAGATCTGGTTTCCCTCAGTCTTATTGACCCTATGTCTGCCATGTATTTGTAATTGCATTGCAGTCGGGAAAGTAAATGGACAACTGAGTGATCTTTAATTTTGTTAACAGTATCTTTTAATGATCTTTTATTTAATATGAATGGTTTGAAACGCCTGTATTTTTGTAGCAATTTGACCATATTTTGTTCATCATCTTTTTTACTCCCAGTAATACAACTTTTGGCCTAAATTCATACTAATAAAATTCCTACAGCTCGCTGGGTTTTAGTACACTGTTGCCCAAGCAATACATTGTTATAGTTGCTCCCTAAGACATTGATCCCACGACGACTTCAATATAAAATTAATCTTTAATGGCCCACACATTATACCCAACACTGTTATATTTACTTATTAATGCTTTGATTATTATATATCTTTAAGGGATAAACAATTCTTAATTATCTACATGTTATACCCAGCATCAGACATCAATAAAATAACTCTTAAAGATTTACTCCAATACCATAAGGAAATAAATAAAAATAAAATTGGAGGAAATATTTGAGTCTTGGGAAATGGGCATTATTATCATTAGCTGCAGAATATTCTGATTCATTAAGGCATTGACTACTGATAACTCAGCTAAATATCTCAAAGCTTCTGGGGAGACATTCATTGTCTGATATTTATGCTTGTGTGTGTGATTGAATATTGAACATTCCTTGCCCTAAGCCATGTTAAGCACAATGTAGGCAGGAAGATTTACTGACTAACATCAGCAGATGGTAAATGTCTTGAATAAACTCACTGCAGATCTGACATGACAGTTCTACAATAGAGAAATTCAATGTTTTTAATGCCCAATATTGCAGACTCTGCTTTGCGATAAGCCGAGTAAAATCTATAGATCATTTTGTAACTTTGTGAAAATAGCCAGTGATTAGCAATGCATTTTTTTTTCTTATTCCAGCAAACATTCTTTCGTTATTAAATACTTATATTGCAACATTCCTGCTTCATCTTTGGTTCTTAATGTTAACCAGAATGTTCATCTTTAGCACTATTAATAAAACCCAGGAGTAATCTGTCAAAATATATGTTTGGCCTGTCCAGGTAATAAAATAGTTTAATAGAAATTAATATGTTCATGGTTCAAACTGTGAATGATATTAAATAACTGTATTTTAAGAGATCGGTAGTATTGTAGATAGCAAAGTCAACAATTGCAGCAGGATCTTGATCGGTTGGGCAGGTGGGCTGAGGAATGGAGTTTAATAAAGTAAAGTGCAAGGTGTTACATTTTGGGAAGTCAAACTAGGGCAGGGCCTACAAGGTGAATGGCAGGGTTCTGGGAAGTGTTGTAGAGCAGAGGGATCTAAGAGTCCAGGCACATAATTCGCTGAAAGTGTCGTCGCAAGTAGATTGGGTGGTCAAGAAGGCTTTCGGCACATTGGCATTGGCATTCAGAATATTGAGTAAAGAAGATGGGAGGTCATGTTACAATTATACAAGACATCGGTAAGACTACTTTCAGAGTTTGAAGAAGGGTGTGAAGTCTGAAGTCTGAAGAAGGGTTTCGGCCCGAAACGTTACCTATTTCCTTCGCTCCATAGATGCTGCTGCACCCGCTGAGTTTCTCCAGCATTTTTGTGTACCTTCAGAGTTTTATGTTCAGTTTTGGTCACTCTGTTATACAAAAGATGCTGTTAAGCTGGAATGGGTGTAGAAAAGATTTACGAGAATGTTGCCGGGACTTGAGGCCCTGTGTTATAGGAAGAGGTTGAGCAGGCTAAGACTTGAGGCCCTGAGCTACAGGGAGAGGCTGAGCAGGCTAGGACTTGAGGTTGGCATGGCTAGGACTAGGGATGGCATGGGTAAGTTGGACTGAAGGGCCTGCTTCTACACTCCATGACTATAGTCATAGATGACTATTATTTTTAAGGTATCTTGCTTATCATTTGGAACTCATAGTAACAAGTTACAAAGTTATTAAGCAGGCATATGAAATGCAAAAATATGTTTATGTTATAATTTAAAACATTAGAACTGGGAAATTGGAAAATGCAACAA
Source organism: Leucoraja erinaceus (assembly GCF_028641065.1). Taxonomy (NCBI): domain Eukaryota; kingdom Metazoa; phylum Chordata; class Chondrichthyes; order Rajiformes; family Rajidae; genus Leucoraja; species Leucoraja erinaceus. The sequence goes on along the minus strand of NC_073401.1, from coordinate 11,406,153 downwards.
GATTAAGAAGCGTTAATTCTAAGTTGCACAATTTGTTTCCACTGAAATCATATTTAATTCATCGATAAATGGTACCAATCTTGATTAGTATGGGCGTCAAAGGTTTACAGGGAGAAGGCAGGAGATTGGGGTTGGGACTCTTAGAATAGAGATGAGGAGAAATTTCTTCAGCCAGAGGATGATGACTCTGTGAAATTCATTGCCACATGGTTCTGGAGGCCAAGTCATTAGGCATTTTTAAAGCGGAGATTGATAGGTTCTTGATCTGGAAGGGTGCCAAAGGTTATGGGCAGAAGGCAGGAGAATGGGGTTGAGAGGGAAAAAAAAAATTAGCCATGATTGAATGGCGGAATAGACTTGATGGGCTGAATGGCCTAATTCTACTCCCATGTCTTATTGTGTTATGGTTGTGTTATGTGTTATGTTATGTTAAGCGGTAAGTTTTTACATAGAAACATCGGTAGGAAGGAATTAGGCAGTCCAAACTTAATTCAGTTATACTTAGTATGGCTGTGGAAAAGGAAAGGCTAAAAGTGTGCAGTAAAAGACAAAGTGCTGGAGTTACTCAGTGGGTCAGGCATCAGAAGAGGGAAAAGGACAGATGACGTATTGGGTCACACCCTTCTTCTGTCTGACCTAAAATGCGTCTGTCAATTTCCCTCCCCAGATGCTGACTGACCCACGATGATCCCCCAGCAGTTTGATTTTTACTCAAGATTCCAGCATCAGCAGTCTCTTGTGTCCCCATTAAAAGTATGCACGTGGGGAAAAGCCATCTCTGCTTTAGTGCAAAGGTGAACTGCTTGCATTTATATGAAGACAAACCTGTCCATGATCAACGGGACCCTTCTAAACAGATGCATAAATGTTCAGAAAATATATACTTACAACACCGAAAGAGAGAGATATCCCAAATCTAGAAGTGTCTGGTTGTCGAGGAATATGGGAGATAGGAAAAGGCAAAATTGGGAAGATCGTGACAGATAAATAGGGCACAAGATTGAAAAAAAGTGGACAGTAGCCTAGAAATCTCGGGGTTAAACGTGAATTTAGAAATTAGAAAGGTAAAGTATAAACACTAAAAATGTACTCAAAGAAAACCCAAACTTTCTTTATACGTATATTTAAAAAGCAAAGAAATAATTAAAGATTGGTTCAGCCCCTTGGAGGCTAAAGGACATCCTCCAGAGAGACAGAATAGATAAGCATGGGTTTAAATTAATACTGTTTCCGGCTTGATAAAAGATTGTGACATTGCAGACACTGTAGATAAGGGGAAGTGTGAAATAGTGGATAAGATCAACAGAGAGAGGGATAATGTATGAAGAGGTTTAGAATCTGTGAAGTTAGATAAATCACCAGACTGAATGAAACATATCCCCAGGTGAGAAGAGAAGAAAGGGAGGGTATAGCAATGTGTGATTCATTTCAGATTCGCTCCGCTATGGAAGGGTGTCAGAGGACTGGAAAGAATCAAACATTTTAACAGTTGTTTAAAAAGGGGAAATAAAGGATAGATCAAGTAATTACAAGTTATTGGAAAAAAAGACTCTGAAGGACAGTATTAATCATCGTTGAGAAAGGTATGGATCTATCAAGGACAGTGTATGGATTTATTATGGGAAGGTCATGTCTGACTGAGAATTGCATTTTATTTGAGGTAACACGGAGGAGGGGGGCCAAGAGGATAGCACATTTGAATCGGTCTGTGTGGGTTTTAATAAGGCAGCTGACAAGAGCCCCTGTGGCAATTGCTGGATGAATTGGGCTGACTACGTTGAGGAATGTTTCAATGAATCAGTGAGCTGGCAGCGTCAGAGAGAAGAGGTGACAGAGACAAACTCAAACTTACCACAAAACTACAGAAGAGAGTAGCAAAAGTAACAAAATGCTGGAGTAACTAAATGGACCAGGCAGCATCTCTGGAGAAAAGGAATAGGTGACGTTTCGGGTCAAGACCCTTCTTTCAACCAGCATGTGCAGGTCCTTCCTACGCATCTCTGGAGAGCATGTATAGATGATGTTTTGGGCCAGTGGCCTTCTTCAAACTATCCGTGTTCTCCAGAGATGCTGCCATACCCACTGAGTTACTCCAGCACTTAGTGCCTTTTTTGGTAAACTCGCATCTGCAGTTCCTGGACTGTAAATAAAAAGATGCCAGGTCGGAACTGATCCCATTGTCCTGCCCTCATCTCTATTTCTTTCTCCTCATGAACATTAGTCCATTGACATTAACTATTTATTACAATTAGATTACATTAAAGTTTCGATTTGTCATCTTTTGCTTAATAACGGTGATTGACCGGGTTGCAATTTAAATTGAACAAAGAAAATAATTAATTGTGATATAAGTAGTGAGCTGAGCGGAATTGTACGAATGGATCCCTAAACGTGATCATAGACATCGTGGTAAGTAATGTGACCATCTGGTGGTTCGTACAGAAAATGGTTATGAACAGAAAGCGGTCTTGCAAGCTTAATTAGCCATACATTGCGATATGTATGTAGATTGTATGTAAATTATTCCCATTAAACATAACCTATCCTCTGCCTTCGACATTAAGGGAAAAAAATAAAATGATTTAAATTTCATAAAGGCTTTCTTTTTTTGTATTGAAATTTAAGACCAAGATACAATTTCCATAATAAACCCAACACTCGTTCAGGCTCTATTGAGCTTCATCTCCATTGTGAAATGTTTATTAAAATTAATGCTTTCACCCGCAAGATAATATTCAGCACGTAAAAATCTGCCAAAGCAAATGTTTGTGACCTGAAGATGATATAGTGTTGGTTGTATTTAGTTCTCATAATATTTGGATACCAAAAAAAAAACTGAAAGCCTTTAGTTTTTTCCAAGGTATCCACAAGGTATCTTACATGGGAGGCTCTCATTGAAACTTACCGAATAGTGAAAGGCCTGGATAGAGTGGATGTGGGGAGGATGTTTCCACTGGTGGGAGAGTCTAGGACAAGAGGCCATAAGCCTCAGAATAAAAGGACGTACCTTTAGAAAGGAGATGAGAAGGAATTTCTTTAGTCGGAGGGTGATGATGAATTTGTGGAATTCATTGCCACAGACGGCTGTGGAGGCCAAGGCAGTGGATATTTATAAGGCGGAGATTGATTGATTCTTGCTTCGTAAGGGTGTCGGGGTTTATGGGGCGCAGGCAGGAGTATGGGCTTGAGAGGGAGAGATAGATCAGCCATGATTGAATGGCGGATTAGACTTGATGGGCCAATGGCCTAATTCTGCTCCTAGAATGTAAGAACTTGGGAACTTATGAAAATAGGATTTTATTTTCCCGGTGAGTGAATAAAAGAGGATCCATTAGTACCTATTGTGTGGTACACCATGAATGATATCCGTGGCTGCTTTAATTTATTATTCATTGAACCAGCATCATGTATAATGTTATCACACGCTAAGAAAAGACACATTGATTTCTCTAAACTAATTAATGTCTGCTAGAAAAACATCAATTTTGAATTTAAAATTCAATAACAAATAAATGAACAGTTACTTTTCGAGTTTTCTGTGATCATTAAATTCTTCCAGTCAAATATCAAAAGTCAAGGGTGCTTTAGTTTAGTTTAGAGATTCAGGCCCTTCGGCCCACCGTGTCCGCACTGACCAGCGATCCCTGCACAATAACACTATCCTAAGCACACTAGGGGACAATTTTACATTTACACCAAGCCAATTAATCTGCAAAGCCTGGACGTCTTTGGAGTGTTGGAGGAAACAGAAGAATCGGAGAAAACCCATCTATATCACGGGGAGAGTGTACAACCTCTGTACAGACAGCACCCGTAGTCAGGATTGAACTCAGGTCTCTTGCTCTTGGTTCTTGGCTCTGTATGGCTATAGCTCACCCTTCCGTCCATGTTTAATTGCCATATGTACCAATAACAGAACAAGGAAATTCTTTCTTGCATTGCAGCAGCATAACAGGTCTGAGAATGCATTAACACGCAGATAATATGTAATTTAAAAACAAATCAATAAACTGTTAACTGTAGTACCAGTCCAAAACACGTAATGCTTTGTGCAACTAAAGACAGTCCATAGAAGTTCAAAGTTGCTGGAGTTGGGGCTGTTAAAGAAAACTTTAAAACACACTCCAAAGATTGGGCAAGGCAATCAGGACATTATTTAAGAGCGTCAAATACAGTGATACACTGGGAGCAATCGCGGAGATTGCTCACTGATTCATCAGCTCCTTCTATAGAGAATGTTCCTTTGTTGTGCTGTTTACTGTGGCACACACTTAAGCGTTTTTTTCCTTTTTCCGAATGGTCTTGTAACAATTGTAAATCATGCATCTCCGAAAAGCACAGATCAGTAAACACAGCCCAATTCCTCCCCACTGCGGATAAGCAGAGGTCCTGATACTCTTTCAGCCTCTATTTATAGTTTCACGATTGCCATTTGTCCTTTGACAACGGAGAAGAGAACCTGACAAGAGTAGACTGCAGTAAGTGCCAGGTACACGTGCTCAGTTTCAACCTTCTTTAAAGCACAGAACTATCAAGACACATGAAGAGGACATTCAGCACATTTTTGAGAGTCTGTGGAATTCTCTGCCTCAGAGTGCGGTGGAGGCTGGTTCTCTGGATGCTTTCAAGAGAGAGCTAGATAGGACTTAAAAATAGCGGAGTCAGGGGATATGGGGAGAAGGCAGGAACGGGGTACTGATTGGGGATGATCAACCATGATCACATTGAATGGCGGTGCTGGCTCGAAGGGCCAAATGGCCTACTCCTGCACCTATTGTCTATTGTTTGTTGAGCATATTGTTCGGCACTCTACCTGTCCCTATTCCCCAGCTGTCTTCTTGAAGATTTGCAATTTATTTTTGACAGTGCCCAAGAATTTGATGGTTGTTGGAAAGAAGCTATTCTTGAAACTAGTGGTCATGGTTCTCAGGTTCCTGTACCTTCCTCCTGATGGTAGGGGCAAAATGAGAGTGGAGCCAGGGTGGCATGGGTCTCTGATGATGCTGGCTGCCTTTTTGAGGCAGCGCCTCTTGTAGATCCCTTCAGCAGTGGGGAAGTCAGTGCCTACGATGGATCGGGTAATGCCCACCACACCTCTGTCATCTCCTTCGTTCCTGGGCATTGAAGTTGCTGATCCAGGCCGTGGTGTAACTAGTCAGTGTCCTGTACACTCAGTAGAACATCCAGTAGAATATTCGTGGGTGTACGGTACCTCAACAATCTTTGAAAGAAGTAGAGTATGAGATATGAAACACAATAAATAATCATAGTTGACTGAGTTTTCCCCTGAGTTTTATTTTTATTAGTAAGGTACAATTTGAAGGGACTCCAAAATCACAGTCATAGAGCCTAATCGACGGTGACAGGGAGAACGTGCAAACTCCACACAGACAGCGCCCGAGGTCGGGATCAAACTCAATAAATTCATGTAAATTATATCTTAATTCACATAGTCCCAAGAAATAATAAAAAACATTTATTGATAGATGACGAGTGAAATTACTTTACTCAATATATACAAGGTTAAAGGCTTAATATTTGCACGAAAGCATGACGAGAGTTCACTGGACGGTCGGCTGGGTTTTCTCAATTTTAAGAAAAAGTATACAGATTTAGACAAATGGATTTGCGAAATAATTTTATTTAAGAGGTCGAGGAATTTAAGAGGTCAGATCGGTCATTGCAAAGATGTTATCCAGATGTTTTGGGGCATTAGAGTCAAATAAATGGGGGGAAAGAGTGTGTGAATCTATGGGTACAGAAACCCTGCTTATTCACCCTAGACCAATGCAATTCTCTGGTGTGCTTCAAGTAGCTGCTCGATAAGGTGCATTTCAGTAGAAATAGTTATTTGTATGTGCAGCAATAGGAGACTTTTTCATTTATGAAACAATTACATAAAAATATTAGAAGTAGTAAATGTCTTTACAATCCTGTCAGCACATTTCTTTAAATTGATTTTTCTTAATAGCCTATTACCATTCCAGTCTTTCACGAAACACCGGAGCAGTTCCATTAAACCATACTAATGCATTATATGTGTTGTTTGACAGCTCAATGACCAATAGTTGCCCTGAAATGCTTTACAATATTGCTGTACTGGCTGGAGAGGGCAGTCATTCATTCCACTGGCACGTCACACGGTGACTGATCTCCTGATGAGGGCTTTGTTAATGCCATTCACCTTCAACGGTGGCGAATGGGTACTGTTTTGAGTCATTTTTATATGCTCCCTACTTACAATCCAAGCAGAAGGTAAAGATCCCTTGGGTATATTGCTGGATCTGCATTGCAACTCCAAGAGTATCATTTACCATCTTGTGCTGTGAGCTGTAAGTATGTGTTTCTTATCCCCAAGTACACGATATTATTATAGCCATAACTAAAATAGCTTGCAGCGGGAATATTGTACCATAAAGCAGAGGCGGATTCAAATTTGTAGACCCATGTTTGCAACAGGAATTTGTTTATTTTTGTCCATTCTCCACCGCATTCCCATAATAGGGCTAACCTATATAGGGCCTGTCCCAGTTAACGCAATTTTTTTCGGCGACATGTCGCTGGGTGACGCCTGTATGGCCGTGAGTAGTCGCCCAAAGAGTCGTGCCTTTTTCTGGTCGCCGTTGGATTTTCAACATTTTGAAAATATTCGGAGATCTGCTGCGACTGACGGGTGCCGGCAGTCGCCGGAAAGATTGCGTAAGTGGGACAGGCCCTTTAGGATTCAGCCCAATTCTACTTTAATGGCGCCAGGCGGAAGAGGGCTTTGCCCGAGCGGGATGCTTGCCCCTTTTCTGGGGTTACGTCCACGCAGGGGTGGTGTTAGAGAGTGACATCGTTGTATAGTAGTTATTTAGTATATTTGTAAGAATTGTAACATCGTTGTTTGGAAATTTAGTGTCTAGATTATTTGGCAATTTTGTACTATGGGGGTGGGGGTGTTTCCACGGTTTGGTTCTTGTATCGTGATCGTAATTAAATAAATTCTTTTTGATCCAAAAATAAACGACTTTATTGCCACGTACAGTGAAATTCTTTAGCGTACCACACACAGAGTACACAAAAGAGTCGCCACGTTTCTGGCGCCAACTAAGTTACTAAAGCACAAATTGGAGTCATGCTGTTCCCTCTTTGTTCGTGTGTGTGTGCAAGTGTTTGTGTGGTCCCCCTCCCCTCCCCGCTGGTTCCCTCTTTGTCCGCGGCTGGTGTGTCCCATCCGCCTCAGCCCGACTGTCTGTTCTCGGCCCAATCGACCACACGGCCCTGTGTATGTCATCGCCGGTGGGTCCTTGGGTTGTCAGGGACGAGCGGGGCTGAGTTCGGTGGAGAGTCCCCACAACAGGCTGCAGTCCCCTAGCCCACTGGATCTACAATAGGATGTTCCTTCAGCAAACTTTGCCCTTCTGGTTCTTACGCTCCTCCATTTCTTTGGCCTTGTGTGCGTTCATCCCTTTCTGCCATTTGTTTAAAATCCAGTTGATCGCTGCATTTCTGCCCAAGCTGTAAGTTCATGTTGCATGTTTAACGGTATCCATGTGCATCACGTAGCCCACTGCCCGTAGCCTATCTCTGCTCATTGTGACCATGCCAAACTGAATAAGTGGTCGTGGCGGCACGGTGGAGCAGCGGTAGAGTTGCTGCCTTACAGCGCCAGAGACCCAGGTTCGATCCTGACTACGGGTGCCGTCTGCATGGAATTTGCACGTTCTCCCCGTGACCGCCAGAGTTTTCTACGGGTGCTCCGGTTTCGTCCCACAATCCAAAGATGTACAGGCTTGTAGGTTAATTTGGATTTGATAAAAATTGTAAATTGTTCCAAGTGTGTGGGATAGTGCTAGTGTACGGGGTGATCGATGGGTGGTGTGGACTTGGTGGGCCAATGGGCCTGTTTCTGTGCTGTATTTTTAAACTAAACTAACCTCGTCCTCAACTCTAAGAAGACAAAATAAATAATTGTTGACTTCAGGAAGAACAGAGGGGGCAGACATACCCCCATCCACATAACGGGACTGAGGTGGAGTGCGTCTCCAACTACAAATTCCTCGGGGTACACATCTCAGAGGATCTGTCCTGGTCCCTCAATACCACCAAACTGATCAAAAAGGCGCAGCAGCGCCTTTACTTTCTGAGGAGGCTCAAGAAAGCTCACCTGTCGCCCCAGATCCTGACCAACTTCTACCGCTGTACCATCGAAAGCATCCTGCCCACCTGCTTCACGGTATGGTACAGCAGCTGCACCACAGCTGACAGGAAGGCACTACAATGGGTGGTGAAAACCGCTCAGCACATCATCGGTGCCCCGCTCCCTGCCATGGATGCCTTCCACCGAAAACGGTGTCCGAGACAGACCGGGAAAATCATCAAGGACCCGTCTCACCCTAACCATGGACTGTTTGCCCTCCTCCCATCAGGGAGGCGGTACAGGAGCCTCAGGTCCCACACAAGCAGGCTGAGGAACAGCTTTTTCAACAACACCATTACACTGCTGAACTCGGAGTCCCTGACGCTAGCCATCCTTAGACTCTCCCACTTGTATACAGTTATCTGCCTATGTATCAGTTTTAATTCATCCACAATCCACACATTGTTAACCAGTATTTTTTTTTTTTACTTTTATTGTATGCCAACTTTGTATTTTTATTTTTACTTCTACTATCTTGCACTATGACTATGACCAGACGCTAAACTGCATTTTGTTGTACCTATAGTTGTATTTGTGCAATGACAATGAATTGAATTGAATATCCTAACCCTTCTACTCCATGCCATATTGAATATTTTGGACCACATTTACAAAGCAAGACTTAGTTCCATTCTCTATATTAGTACAGTTAGCCCCATCAACACCTAAACTGGATCCACTGAATGCAAATCCTCCTTGTTTAAACTGAAAGCTTGTTGCTTTGAATACCTAGACTGCACTATGTGACTGACTGAGCAGAGGTTGTGCCCATGCACCAACAGTTGTAGCAATGCTGTTACTAACGGTACAGCAAAGTCAATTTACGGGGTGGAAGATTGCAACCTTCACGTGGTCCGCCCTGTTTCGACTAATGCAATCAACTCGACGTGCACAAACGGAAGATCAAATAGAACAAACTGTCCAACAACTTTAGGCTGTGCACTCCACACGAAAGAAGAAGAAGAAGAAAGTCAATTTACAATAATGACTTTCGAACAGCTCAGGATGCTTCACCGCAAACAGTAAACCCATTACAAACCAAACCCTTTCAAAAGTCGCCTAATTTAGTTGAGTTGTGTTTGGTTTATTGTCACATGTACCGAGGTACAGTGAAGAGGTTTTGTTCCTAATCTAATCCCAATGATGCCTTCCATGTAATAACCCTGGGCAGCACAGAGGCGTAGCTGAGTTACTCCAGCATTTTGTGTCGATCTTTGGTATAAACCAGCATCTGCAGTTCCTTCTTACACTAGTTCCATGTTATCCCACTTTCTGACCCACTCCCTGCCTATTGCCAGAGACCCAGGTTCAATCCTGATCTTGGGTGCTATCTGTGTGGAGTTTGCACGTTCTCCCAAGGACGTGTGGGTTTATTGGTTAATCGGCTTTGTAAGATTGCCTCCAGTGTATAGGGAGTGGATCGGAAAGTGGGATAACATAGAAGTAGTGTAGGAGGGATCTGTAGACGCTGGTTTATATCAAAGATAGACACAAGATGCTGGAATATCTCAGTGGGCCAGGCAGCATCTCTGGAGAAAAAGAATAGGAGATGTTTTGGGCCGGGGCACTTCTTCAGACTGATAGAACGAGTATAAATGGGTGATCGATGATCGCTGTGGACTCAGAGGGCGAACAGACCTATTTCCAGGCTGGATCGCGAAACTAAACTGAACCTTTGCTCGGTATTTCACATAATTAATGAAAAGTTGACAGCGAGCTAAAAATGGAGTTGATAGAAGAGGTGACAAAAAGTTTAGTTAATTAAGTAATGAATCAAACAGCGCAGATGCTGGAAATCTGAAGCCTGTCTTCAACTCTGACGGAGATTATGGAAATATTCTGACTGATCTATGGAGAAAGAAAAAAAAAGTCAATCATGAGATCATTGACCATTAATCAGAACGGCAAGAAGGATGGATATTGGGGGAAATCCCCAACTTCACGATATTGCTGCTAAATAAGGATGTAGCAAAGTAGATGATTAAGTCAGCAGAAGAACTCTTGCAAACAAACCTTTAAAATTAATTTTGTTATTTTACCCTATAATCTATTTTTATATTTATCTGAAGAATTAACAAAGCACAGATTTAAATATTATTGATCTTAAGATAAGAGATACTGCTGAGTTCGAGGGCGGCACAGTGGGGCAGCAGTAGAGTTGCATTATACTCAGGGCCGGCCTTAAGCCGATTTGACCGATTGCTCCCAATTGGGCCCCGCACCTCCTAAGGCCGGCCCTGACTATACTGCACGCACTAGGGACAATTCACCTACAACCCTGTACATGTTTGGGGTGTGGAGGAAACCGGAGCACCTGGGGGAAACCCACACAGTCACAGGGAGAATATACAATCTCCATACCGAGAGTAGCTGTCGTCAGGATCGATCTATGTCTTTGGCGCTGTCAGGCAGCAACTCTACCGCTGAACCACTCCACAAAATGCCCTTTAAATTTTTCTCCTCTCATCTTGACCCTGTGTCAATGTATTTTAAGGGCCTTTCCCACTTTCACGACCTAATTCACGACCTCTGCCGAGTTTGCCCTTGACTCATATGGGTCGTCACGTCGTAGCAGGCGTGATGGGTCGTAGGTACTCGTGGCATCAAGTAGGTCGGGGCGTTTTTTCTAGCATGATGAAAAATGTCCCCGAATAAAAAAGGTCGTGAATTAGGTCGTGAAAGTGGGACAGGCCCTTTAGACTTCTCCACCCTGGGAAAAAGACTTAATTCATCCTATCTTGGTAACTCGGTCTTTTTTTTTATTTTTTGTCTAGTTAAATGTAGTGCTTGGTGTTTTTTAATAGTATTTTTAAAATGTGTAAATGTGGGGGGGTCGGGGGGGGGGGGGGGGGGGGAAACTGTTTTAAATCTCTTAAATCTCTTCCCTGTCCGGGAGACCCGACTTTTTCCCTTTTCGGCTGTCGTTGGGGCTGTAGCATGATGAAAAATGTCGGCCTCCAGCCCCCGGGAATGCGGAGCTGCGGAGACTGCGGATCTGCGGACTACTCACCATCGTCGGGGGTGGCCGGCCTCGGAGCGTGGGGAGCGGCGGTGACTCGCTGCGTCGAATGGGGCTCGGAGGCTCCAGCAACGCAGCCGCAAGTCCGGGACACATCGGGAGCTCGCGGGTCTGGGAGGAGAGAGAGAGACCGCTCCCCGGAGCTCCCACAACGCGACTCCTCCAGCCGGGGTCACGGGGTTGGAACAACCCGGACCGGGACAGTACATCACCCGGCACGGCTTCATGGCCCTCACCATCGCCCGTGGGGGTTCCAACCTTGGACTTTCAGACCGGGAGCGGGGCCGTAAATCGCCCCGCGCGGCCTAAAATGGCCATGGGACTCATCATCGCCCGCCTGGGGCTTGGACATCGGGAGAGACACGGAGAACAGGGGAGAGAAAAGACTTGCCTTCCATCACAGTGGCTTCACTGTGATGGATGTTTGTGTGAATTTAATTATGTGTATGTCTGTAAGACAGTGTCTTTGTTTGTATGGCTGTGGAAACAACATTTCGTTTGAGTCTCATTGGGGCTCAAATGATAATAAATTTGTATTGTATTGTATTGTAAACCTCTCCAAGGTGACCCTGTCAGAATCCTATATTCCATTGGGAATAATCACATCCAGCCCAATCTTTCCTTATAATCACAACCCTCTATCCTGGCGAATCTCTATTGCTACCACAGCTTCCTGTTGGGTGGTGATCAGAACTGTATATGATACCTCCTTTGAGTTCTGGAGAAATAGCTTCAAAACAAGGCTGAGCAAGTCTTGCTTGCAGTAACAATGGGATCTCATATTAAACTTTGCACGTGCAAAATCCCAAAGTTGTTGTCAGTTTCACTCTATGTTTATGCCAAAGATTAACAGTTTCACATCGTTATACCTGCAATATTTGGCCCATCATTGGTCATGTCAAATTATATTTAGATCTTTTTCGACCCAAAATGCTGGAGTAACTCAGCAGGTTGGGCAGCATCACTGGAGAAAAGGAATAGGTGACATTTCAGGTCGGGATGCTCCATCAGACGATGAGCCTGAAACATTACCATGATTATATTGAATGACGGTGCAGGCTCGAAGGGCCGAATGGCCTACTCCTGCACCTATTTTCTATGTTCTATGTTCTATGTCTATCCACCTATTCCTTCTCTCCAGAGATGCTGCATGACCCGCTGAGTCACTCCAGTATTTTGTGTCTTTCTTCAGTGTAACCAGCATTTCCTTCCTACACATTTAGATCTTTTTATTTAGTTTGCTTCGTTTTCCGTCTCTGGGAAGGGTTATTTAGTTTGACGGGTTTTCTATCTTTGGAAAGGTACTATTACAATAAAATGTGTCGATGAGAAACCATATTTCATCTTCAAAAAAGTGCAGAATATTCTGCTGCAATTCTACTGCTGCCAAAAGCTATTTAGCAAAAAGTGCCAAGCAATACGTTTGGTTGTAGGTTGCCGGAGCAGATTGATTGATGCTTGACAATATCTTGGTCAGTCTAATGAATTTTTATGGATCTTAGTTTCTACTAATTTCACCTGACCTTCAAGGAGCCCGACACCAGTGGGGAAGCTACAGAGAGAGCTAATTGATGTTATAACTGATCTTGGCTATCTTTCTGTAAACCGCTACATTTCAGGAGATCTTCAAGGCGCTTTGCGTTGGGGAGTCTGTTTCTGCCCTGTGAGAAGAACTGGAGCATCTTATCTTCCGTGCCCATGAGGTCAGCTGCGGAGGAGCCCCCGGGAACAAGGGATGAAGAGGGGCGCACCTCCATTCCGGTCATCCCGTGAGCCATCGCCCTTCTCCTCGCCAGTTTATATTAGATAATATTCATGCCATTTTAAGAAGCAGCCATTTAATGTAATGAATTTCTATAAAGCCTCTCCACTTCACACTGAATTGTCAGTTTAGTTATCATGGCTTATCATTGATCTCAGCTCAATGATGGACTCAAGTCCCTGGAATATTGGGTTTAAGATGTGAAAGTATTTTTCCCAGCATGAAATGATCTTCGATCACTCTCATTATATCAATTGATGTTTGAGTCCTCTGATTGTGCCTTTCGGCGCAGGTTAGCTATTTGCTACTTTCACCAAATGACAGATAGAAACATCAATGGACTCGGTATAAAAAGCTCACAGAATTTTTAAACAAACAACAAGGCTTCATGCATGTGAAAAATCTCAGTGACAATCCTGGCAATAGTCAAGTAATTGAAGCAAAGACTATTCGATTCTCCAGACTGAGGCAGTTATTTTCCTTCCATAATCAAAACAACATGGAGGGCCCTTTACGATCTTCAAATAGAGTAGACTATTTGGTCTATGATTACTCTCTCGTAATCCTAGTCATACAGTCATAGAGTCATACAGTACAGAATCAGGCCCTTCGGCCCAACTCGCCCATGCTAATCAAGATGCCTTATCTAAGCTAGTTCCACCTGCCCGCATTTGAAGATCTCTGAAAATGTGTACTGGCCACAACACAAAGAAAGCCCATCAACGTCTCTACTTCTTTAGGAGATTGAGGAGATTCAGTATGTCAACAAATACTCTCTTGAACATCTATAGGTGTACAGTAGAGAGCACAGGTGTACAGTAGTGAACCAGTTGCATCACGGCCTGGTACAGCCACTCAAACGTCCAGGAATGAAGAAGTCTGCAAAAAGTGGTGAATGCTGTCCAGTCCAGCCCATTAAGGGTATCGACCTCCCCATCATTGAAGGGATTTACAGGAGTCACTGCCTCAAAACGGCAGCCTGCATCATCAGAGACCCCACACCACCCTGGTCATACACTCATTTCATTCCTGCCATTGGGAAGAAGGTACAGGAGCCTGAAAACTGTAACGTCCAGGTTCAGGAACAGCTTCTTCCCTACAACCATCAGGCTATTAAACACTACAGCCTCCAAATAGGCTCTGAACTATATAGACATATATATATATATATATATATATATATATATATATATATAAATGAGGAGGCTTGTTGGTTGGATAGTTTCCTACAAATTGGAGAATTCAATGTTCATACCTCTGGGTTTTTAAGCTACCAGTGGAATATGAGGTGCTGTTCCTGCAGTTTGCGTGTGGCTTCACCCTGACAGTGAAGGAGGCCTAGGACAGAAAGGTCAGTATGGGAATGGGAAGGGGAGTTGAAATCGTTAGCAATCGAGAACCCCAGCAAGCCTTGGTGGACTAAGCGTGAGTGTTCGATGAAACAGATGCCTAGTCTATGTTTGGTCTTGCTGATGTAAAGGAGGCCACATTGAAGGTAAAGGTAGATAAGGTTAGAGGAGGTGCACTGATGACCTCCAGAGATGATGCCTGACTCATGTCTTTGTTTGTAAACCAGCACCTGCAGTCCCTTGTGTCTAAGCTGAATGCTTTGACTTATGGATGTTTGATAAATGCAATGATGCCATTATTGAATGCCTTTGGTCCTGTTTACACAAAGCAATGTTAATGAGGAACTGTACATCTGACAGTGGCATATAAGCATTAATTCTTTACGACTGACATGTCAATTTTGATCAGAGCCTTAGGAGACCTAATCGGTAATTCAATAGGTGCTAACACCACATGAAAGAGAATCAGACGGGAATGAGTGATGGGGTTACAAGAATGACCTGACCTCTTATGGCTCATACTTTGGTGATAATGCAATAGAAATGTTGCAAGGTATCTCAAAAATAAAGATTCAAATGAAGAAAAATATTCAGTCAATTTGATCATATACATATAAGTATACTAAAATAAAAATAGAAAACGGGGTGATCTCTCCAAAGTCGGTTAGGCAACCAAGGAAGAAACAAGCAAAGCAGGTCGTATCCACAGGACCAAACATTCTGTGAGTGCGAAGGCTGTTACGAAGGTGAACGAGTCTTTGTTACAGGTAGCAGTTGAAGAATGTGCTTGTCTGACAATCGACACGGATTATACACGATAAACCCGGGTGGCTGTGTAGGTGGAATTCACGGACCTGTATTAATTACCAAGCTCCGTTATCAATTATTGTCGACGGCTGATGTAATTCTTACACACACACACAGTCAGGCCATTTTGCCCTTTGCAGTTTTGCCCTTCCCTGCATTAGGCTTTCTCAATAGACAGACTCAAAATGCTGGAGTAACTCAGCGGGCCATGCAGTAGCTCCGGAGAGAAGGAGTGGGCGAAGAAGGGTCTCAAACCCAAACGTCACCCATTCCTTCTCTCCAGAGATGCTGCCTGTCTGCTGAGTTATTCCAGCTTTTTGCTGGAGTAACTCAGCGGGACAGGCAGCATCTCTGGAGAGAAGGAATGGGTGACGTTTCGGGTAAACGGTGTAAAGGAAGCAGTTCCTTCCTGCACGTTAAGGGCCTGTCCCACGGGCATGCGACTCCATGCAGCAAGCGCGACCTAACGTGGTCGCTTGAGCCGTACGGCCTCGCGGGGCCGGTCCCACTTCGATCGCTGGAGCCGTATGGAGTTGTGCGGAGCTGGTCCCGACATCGCGCGGGGCTCCGAAAATCTGACCGTGTTCAAAAATTCCGCCCGGCAACGGCCTGCCGGCCCGCAGCCGCCTCTTCGCCATAAGCACCGCCTTGACGCCGTACGTCACGCGTGAACTTCCCGCGGACTTTGCTCGAAAGTCATGTCACTCACTCGACCTCCGCGCGGCCCCCGCTTCTGGTTTGTCGCGTTTGCCGCATGCTCGTGTTATACAGGCCCTTTAGGTCACGTTTGCCGCATGCAGGTCGCATGCTCGTGGGGCAGGCCCTTTAGGCTTTCTCAAACCAGCCTCTCAGCCTCCACCAGTGTTGGGCTGTTCAAACAACAAGGGGTGGGAAATGGAACCAAATCACCCATCACTGCCAGAAATATCATTTCCATTAAATGCAAAGCAAGGAATCAATATGAAAACAACCTACTACAGCGAAAGCAGGCATTTTAAAAACTCCACTGACAGAATGCATATGTCAAATTGGTAAATTAAATTGTGTGAATGGCAGCCTCAAATCTCCGAGCATTTGAAGAACACTCAGTAGGAGCCGTTAGTTTGCAATTGGTCGTAAAGTACAAACTGAAACATTTTACCTTCGGGCCACACATGTTTGTTGGTAGATTAGAAGCTGAGGCGGGGTGGGGGCAGGTTCATCAATGTGCAGGTTGTGAGCTTGAGAAAACCTCCACTGCGCTGTGTGATTAAAAATGCATTCCCCAAGGAAGAAAGATCAGATAATTTAGAACATGGGAAGTCACTGGAGAGATGCTACTTTGTAATTGTAAAGAAATACACAAATTTAAGACACAATCAGCAAAAGGCAGTGAATATTTTAAAGACACAGACAAAAAGATGGAGTAACTCGGCGGGACAGGCAGCATCATTGGAGAGAAGGAATGGGTGACGTCTCGAGTCGAGACTCTTCTTCAGACTCCTTCTCCTGCTGAGTTACTCCAGCATTTTGTGTTTATCTTTGGTGTAACCCACCATCTGCAGTTCGTTCCGACACAGTGAAAATATTTACTGATAATTAAATTCCTATTTAGTTTATAAAAAGGATTAAATATTCACCACTAAAGGATTAAAACTGACTAAGCATGGAACTTTTCTTTTGTTCTTTGAATAAAAATATTGTCGTGGGATTAATTAATAACTATTCAAAATAAATATATGAAAAGGATTGATTCTGTTCATTGTAAGCCAAGTCATATAGGAATTGTCGATGTACCAAGATGCACATTCTTTGGTCCTCTATAAGAGGCTCAGCTGGTTATGAAGCTGTGGAATGAACCCAGGGGATGGTTCGGTTAACATATGAAGAGCATTCGACGACACTGGGCCTGTACTTGCTGGAGTTTAGAAGGATGAGGGGGCCCCTCATTGAAACCTACTGAATAGTGAAAGGCCTGGATAGAGTGAATGCAGAGAGGATTCTAGTGGAGGAATCTAGGACCAGAGAGCACAACCTCAGAATAAAAGAATGTACCATTAGAAAGGAGATGAGGAGGAATTTATTTATTTGGAGGGTGGTGAATCTGTGGAAGTCATTACCACAGATGGCTGTGGGGGCCATTGTTGGTTATTTTTAAAGCAGGGATAGATAGATTGTTGATTAGTAAGGGTGTCAACAGTTATGGGGAGAGGAGATGAGAATGGGGTTGAGAGGGAAAGACAGATTGAATGGAGAAGTGGACTCAATGGGCTGAACGTTCTAATTCTGCTCCTATGACTTATGAGCTTAACTGGAGCGATGCAAACTGGAAAACCACTGTGCTGCCCTTCTCTTGGTGCCCCTGCATTAAGGGTGTGGTGGTTAGTCTGGGGAGGAGGGTGTTAGAAATGAAAACAGAAAGTGCAGGAAATAGCAGATTGGACACCCGGGGAAAGGGAAACAGGGTTGACCGGAAACATGAACTGTATTCACTTTGCAGTTGATGAGCATTGTTAACGAAACAGCTTCCTCCCATCACCAACAAGCCTCTTGACCCACCCTTGACCCCAACCCTAACTACAATCTTACCTCGGCACTGAACTCTTATAGACTTTGTAATTGGTTGCACTGCGTAATTTGGCTTAGACTCTTATGTTATGGTCGCCTACTATAGCTCAGTCCTCCAAGGTCCATGGTATCTTGTGGCTGCTCATCATTTCAGCTCCCCTTCTCATTCCCATACTGACCTTTCTGTCCTGGGGCCTCCTCTGTTATTAGAGTGAGGCCACACGGACATTGGAGGAACAGCACCTCATATTTTGCTTGGATAGCGTACAACTCAGTGGTATGAACATTGAATTCTCTAATTTAAAGTATCTTTTACTTAAAATTGCAGTTAGTTTTGGACGTAGCCCAGACCATCATGCAAACAAACCTCCCTTCCATTGACTCCATCTATACTTCATGCTGCCCTGGCAAGATGCCAGCCAGGACGTCTCACACTCCCTCTTCTACTCTTTTCCATCAAGCAAGAGGTACAGACGTGTGAAAACACACACCTCCAGATTCAGGGACAGTTTCTTCCCAGCTGTATCAGGCAACAACCATCCTCTCACTAGCTAGAGAGCCGTCTTGATCTACCAACTACCTCGTTGGAGACCCTGGGACTATCTTTAATCGGACTTTATCAGACTTGGTCTTGCACTAAACATTATACCCTCTATCCTGTATCTGTACACTGATAGAACAGTTTGATTGTAATCATGTATAGTCTTTTTACTGAGTTGATTGCATGAAACAAAAAGCTTTTCACTGTGCTTTAGTACATGTAAGAATATTAATCTAAACCAAACTAAACTAATTTAAATTAAGTCAAGTTTAAAAAAATAGCTAGCATATCCACATATCTGCCCCAGTATTGACTAGAAACAAAAGAACATAGCACATAGAACAGTAATATACGAGGAACAGGCCCTTTGGTCCACAAGGTCCATGTCGAACATGGTGCCAAGTTAAACTATTCTCCTCGATCTGCATATGATCCATATCCCCCCAATCTCTGCATATCCATGTTTCTCTAAAATCCTCAAACTCCACTATTGAATCTGCCTCCACCACCACCCCTGGCAGCGCGTTCCACCAACCACCACTCTCTGTTTAAAAAACATGTCTTGTACTCTAGTTTGTAAGGAATGGGATAACATAGAACGAGTGTGAACAGGTCATCTATGGTTAACATGGACTTGGTGGGCTGTATCTCACATGCTGTATCTCTAAACTAAACTAAAATCTCCTTCAAACTTTGCCCCGTTCACTTAAAGCTATGCCCTCTAGTCTCCGATAGTTCCACCCTATCTATGCCCCTCATAATTTCTATTCAGACTCTACTCAGCCTCCGAAGCTGCAGAGAAATCAATCCAAGTATGTCTAACCTCTCCTTATAGTTAATCACTCCTTCACTCTCCTTCCCTTCCTCTCTCTCTGATGTAGTACATGATAAATATGAGCAAGGTGAGAAAATAGTTTTAATTGGATATTAGACGATTATATGGTCTGAGCTTCTTAACACTCCTCTTATTTTGGAGCAGTGTTAATTATTCATTGTTTGTCTATGAGGCCTTGCATCTCTCAAGTGCATAGATATTACTGTAAGCTTCTCTTGCCCTCTCCCCACAAGAGATGGGCCCCGTAATGGCATGAAAATATTGAATGCTAAAATATTAGTTAACTCTTTAAACTCAGGAATGCAATCAAACAGGTTCTGGAGTCCCACTCTTAGCATAAAACATGACACGTTTTAAAAACAGAAAAAGAAAAAAACAAAGGTTTTAATTGTGCCACCTTCATGAATGAATGTTTTATTACTCCTTATTACACGGTGGCACAACAGTAGAGTTGGTGCCTTACAGCAACCAGAAACCCAGGTTTGATCCTGACCACGGGTGCTGTCTGTACAGAGTTTGTATGTTCTCCCTGTGACCATGTGCGTTTTCTCTGGGTGCTCCAGTTTCCTCCAAAACTCTGAAGACGTACAGGTTTGTAGGTTAATTGGCTTTGGTAAGTTGTAACAATTGTCCCTGGTGTGTAGGTTAGTGTACTTGGTGGTCGGCACAGACTCGATGGGCCAAAGGGCATGTTTCCACGCTGTATCTCTAAACTTTAACATATAAAGTCTTAATCACTTCTTACAGTAATCTCAACGCTCAGTTCATATTCCACTGTCTGCTCATTTCATTCCTTTTTTTATTGTTGCTCCTATATTTCTAGTTTGGTAAAGTGCTTTGAAGTCCTTAAATAATTTTCATTTAAGTGGGACATGAGTCATAATGGGCAGTGTAGCATCTTGTTGAGATAGTTATGGAATCATGGTAGCATCAGAAGCCATTCAACTAACTGACTCTGTGTCATTATCTTGGAGAGCAATCTATTCAGAATGAGAACCCCCAGCTGTTTCAGTTTCTATTTCAGATTCCTCACATCACCAGTTTTCTATCTTTCAATTTACTCTGACTCATTCCCCTGCCATTTTCCCTTAGTTCTGCAGATTATTTTCTCAACGGCAGCACAATGCCGCTGCCTCACAGCGCCAGAGACCCGGGTTCGATTCTGGTCTCATCGACTGCCTGTGTGGAGTTTGCACGCACGTTCTCCCTGTGACCGCGTGGGTTTCCTCCGGATGCTCCAGTTTCCTCCCACATTCCAAAGACGTGCAAGTTTGTAGGTTAATTGACCACTGTAAATTGGCCTTAGTTGTGGTATTATGCAATAATAGTGTAAGGCTGAGCAGAGGGGCACTAGGACCCTGCCAGAAGCCAGGCTCCAGTAACCTGATGTGACTGGAACCCAGGGTGTGGGCAGTTAGAGAGAGGCCTGGGCTTACACGAGGCTGTTGCAGTTGCTGCAGTTATTGTACAGATTAAAGGTATACTCTGTTTACGTCGTCGTACGAGCCTTATTACAAGCATAACTCGACATTAGTGTGTAGAGTGGAGGTGATGTTGGGATAACATGGAACTAGTGTGAACAGGAGATCGCTGGTCGGCGTGGACTTGGTGGGCTAAAGGGTCTGTTTCCATACAGTACCTTTCAATCAATTTTTAATTCAATATACATATCTAATTTGTTACCCTCCACTTTAGTTTTAGTTTTAGAGATCCAGCATGGAAACAGCTTCTTCGGCCCACCAAGTCCATGCTAACCACAATCACCCATACACTAAATTCTATCCAACACACTAGGGATCTTTTTTATACAGAAGCCAATTACTCCACAAACCTGCACGTCTTTGCAATGTGAGAGGAAGCCAGAGCACCAGGAGAAAACCCACGTGGTCACGGGGAGAACTTACAATCTCGGTACAGACACTCGTAGTCATGATTGAACCCGGCTCTGGTGCTGAGGCAGCAACTCTACCATCGCGGCACCATGCTGCTTATGTCAGAGCGCTCTGGAATATGAACACTCTCTCTTTTATTCCTCACTCTCTCGCACTTTTTGCTCATCAGCTAAAATCCAGTCAAAGTGCATGCTATACTTTACAATAATCGATATGTTGATAACTGAGACGATGTTTTTAGAAACCACCTTACGGTTATTTCTCAGTGTTATACGCTCCTCTCTGCTACCACTGCACCCACTGAGCCCCAACTCAGATACCCAGTCCAACTCACATACAGATTCCATCATTCATGTTGAAAGGCTGAGGAGGGCCAACGGTGAGCAGTGTGGGCAAACGGTGAGCGGTATGGACCGTCGGAGAGTGAGGAGACCATCGGAGGACTGCCGAGATTGAAGGGGGGGGTGGGACCCGGCAGGGGGCCACTGAGACTGCTGCCACGTGCATTTGGCAGGCAATAGATAGACTGTTCGGTGAACAACCAACACTTGTGTACTGCCTGGATGAGGTCTGCTGTACGATTTTACCGGATTGTATGCAAAATAAAGCATTTCACTGTACCTAGGTACATGTGACAATAAAGTATCATTATCATTGTATCTGAGATGCTTATCTAAGATGTATCAAAGTGCTGGTGTACAGTGATACTTGGATGGAACTGTATACAAGTAAAAATGAATTTCACAGTACCTCGGTACATGTGACAATTAAGTACCTTTAAGATAAGATGCTATTTATTGTCATTCAAACCTAGGTTTGAACGAAATATCATTTCTACAGTTTTTTTTTACGTTACAAAACAATCCAAGACCCACACTTAACACAGTTTACATAAACATCCATCACAGTGAGTCTCCAACATCTCCTCACTGTGATGGAAGGCAAAGTCTTTATCTCTTCCCTTTGTTCCTTCTCCCGTGGTCCAGCAGTCCAACTGCAGTGTCGAGGCGAACTGGGGCTCCGATGTTAAAGCCCCCGGCGGGCGATGGTAAGTCCTGAGGCCGTTTAAGCCACGCCGGGCGATGTTAGGCCCCGGCTCCATGTCCTTAAACCCGCGGTTCCAGCGGGAGAAGTCGCCGTTGCGGAGCTCGGAAAAGCGGTCTCCCACCAGGGACATGCGAGCTCCCGACGTTCCCGTCCACCGGGTCTGCGGCCGGTGCCTCCGAACTCCAAAGTCGGGTCGCAGCCGCACGCCACCACAGCTCTTCCCGCTCCGAAGTTGGCCAGCTCCGCGATGTCAGTTCCGCAGGCTCTGCAACTGGAGCCCCCGGGTTAGTCCCGGCCGGAGGTCGCCGCCGGCTCCACGATGTTAGGCCCAACGACATCCGAGACCCGACAGGGAATAGTCGGGTCTCTGCACAGGGAAGAGATTTAAACGGTTTCCCCCACAGCCCCCCCACCACCCCCCACATATACACAGCTAAAAAAATAATAAAAACTAACTCAAGACATACATTTAACAAGTCAAAAATAAAACAAGACAGACGCCTGTAGTCGAGCCGCTGCCGTTAGGCGCCGCCACTCCCACGGAGCCTTTGGTAGAGAACTTCTGAGAGGACTGACAGTGACTTTATAATATAGACTACAGAGGATAAAAGAACAGAAATGTCATAATGTCATGTGATTGCCGTGAATTAGGCCATTCAGCCCATCGTCTACTTCGCTATTTAAGAGGTTTAAGAATAAGGAGTAAGCCATTTAGAACGGAGACGAGGAAACACTTTTTCTCACAGAGAGTGGTGAGTCTGTGGAATTCTCTGCCTCAGAGGGCGGTGGGGGCAGGTTCTCTGGATGCTTTCAAGAGAGAGCTAGATAGGGCTCTTAAAAATAGCGCAGTCAGGGGATATGGGGGGAAGGCAGGAACGGGTACTGATTGGGGATGATCAGCCATGATCACATTGAATGGCTCGAAGTGCCTACTCCTGCACCTATTGTCTATTGTCAATCATGGCTGATCTATCTCTCCCTCCTAACCCCATTCTCCTGCCTTCTCCCCCTAACCTCTGACAGCTGCACTAATCTCTGCCTTAATATATCCACTGAAACATTGCACAAAGTAGCTGGGGCTTAAAGAAAGGACAAATAATGAGCAGTTTTCAGACGTTATCTGATGGCATGTTTTCGCTGTGCTAAGCTTTAATTAGAAATTTCAATTTCACTAAATAAAGTTATTCAATCATATAATTGATTAATTCATATTAAACCATTAATTAATTCACATAAACCAGCTTGATTCCTTTTAATCATTTGTACCTTCTCTCTGGCAGCAGATTCTTTTGAATGAATTTAGGTGTTTAACGAAGCTAAGAGGTCAATAATTTCATTGGGTTTATTTATTGTACTGTTTTAGGTTTAGGTTCATTATTGTCATGTGTACCGAGGTACAGTGAAAAACTTTGGGCTGCATTATTTCCACTCAGATCAGGTATATTATACAAAAATACATTAAAACTCAAGTACAATAGTTTAGTTTAGTTTATTGTCATGTGTACTGAGGTATAGTGAAAAGCTTTTGATGCATACTAACCAGTCAGCAGAAAGATTATACAAGATTACAATCGAACCATCCACAGTGTACACAGTGTAAAGGGAAAAATGTTTAGTGCATGTAAGTCCAATTAAAGATAGTCTGAGTGTCTCCAATGATGTAGATGGTAGCACAGCACCACTCTATAGTTGTTGATAGGATGGTTCAGTTGCCTGTTAACAACTGGGTAGAAACTGACCCAAGTAGAACCAAGGTAGAGCAAATGAAAAGACACAGAGTGCAGAATAGAGTTCTCAGAATCGCAGTGCATCAGATCCATTGACAAAGTCCAGTCCACAATGGGGTCGAGATGTATCGGACAGTGCCCTCCCTAGCTTATGGAAGAACTGTTCAGAAACCTGATAACGGAGGGGAAGTCTGTTACCCTCTGTCAAACTATAAGCTAATAGCAGCAGCCACTCCCTTCAATGTTGTTCCCACTCAAGGTAACATGTGTTTTTATAAAAAAGCTGCATTACCTGTAAACTTTTAAAATATGATTTAAATTAACAATAGTGAGTTCAGAAGAAGTGGAATTTACCAAATTTCCCTCCGTTTTACACTTCACTTTCAGTCTTTCAATTTTCATTCACATTCTCTTTGCATCAACTATTGATCATTTTTCTTCCCATCTCTCCAAATCATTTCTCAGCCTGATTCAGAAGCTACTTTGTTTTAGGGTAACTGCATCTTTTTCTCTTTCAGTAGCTGAAGAAACCTTCGACATGAGCTGAGGTTTCTCCCCCTTTAGTTTAATGTAGACATGCAGCACGGAAACAGGCCCCTCAGCCCACTGAGTCCACGCCGACCAGCGATCCCCACACACTAATTCCATCCTACACCCTAGGGGTAATTTACAGAAGCAAATTATCCTCTCATTGGGATGTGGGAGGAAACCAGAGCACCCGGAGAAAACCCACGCAGTCACAGGGAGAATGGACAAACTCCATACAGACAGCACCTGAGGTCAGAATCAAACCTGGGTTTAGTTTAGTTTAGTTTAGAGATACAACGTGGAAACAGGTCCTTCGGCCCACCGAGTCTGTGCCGACCAGTGACCCCCGCACACTATCCTACACACATGGGACAATTTACAATTTTACCAACCCAGTCTACAAACCTGAACATCTTTGGAGTGTGGGACACCCACCACCCTCAACACTTGACTCCCATGTCTCCTTTATACATTGCCCATTTCATCTTAAAGCTATGCCCTCTGGTAGCTTTTTGATATTTCTACTCTAGGGAAAAAGGTTCCGACTGTCTACCCTATCTATACCTTTCATCGTTTTTTAGGCACTTGTCGATAGCCACAACTTTCTTCTTCACAGCCTGAAGGAGAGTCCTGACCCGAAATGTCACCCATCCATGCTTTCCAGGGGTGCTGCCTGTCCTGCTGAATTACTCCAGCACTTTGTGATTTTTGTTGTAAACCAGCATCTGCAGCCTCCAAATGTTGTCACTGCTTTTATATTGGGAAAGAATCGTGTTTCAATTTGGCAGAGTCTTGCCTCTTAGATTCCACTTTCCTGAAACATTTGTAGCCTTGTCTGTCTTCATTGTCAGCGTGAGGTTCGGGCTAGTTCGGCAGAGGTTCGATTGCTGCAGCCGCTAGGAAGCGGTAGAGAGCTGCCTGAAACTCGAATCCACCTTTTTAAGTTCCCCTCTCTCACGTATCTCACGACTGTGTGGGATGTTGCAACAAACATCTTCAGAATGAATCTGAAGATCACTCCGCGTTGAAGTGCATTGTTCCACAAACAAACTGCGTTATTTTCTCCAGAAGAAACGAACCCTTTAATTTAATCCTTGCTGTTTTTCAGTGAGTGATTTGGAAACAAGAAACTCGTTGCATTTCAGCGTTATATGAGCCGTGCCTTGGATTAATGGGTACTTTTTGTAAGCACCCCAGGGTCTGGGCATTTTAGACTGCACTCCTCAGAGATGACCCAGCTATTTTCACTCTTGTTCTTGCCGCATTGAGACCGAGTGCATCTCACAGAGGCAGCTCCGTGAAGATTGGGTGCAATGGCCACAAGGAACTGCAGATGCTGTAGTCTTGAGCGAAACAAAAACACAAAGTAACTCGCTGAGTTACTCCATCGCTTTGTGATGGTTACATACACTTTAATGCAGCAATTTCCGAGTTTCCCTCCACCCCTTCTCACCCCCTCTTGTCCTGCCTTTGCTCTGCCCGTGGGTGAGGCTGCGCTTGTACATTCTCATTAATCTGAAGCCCCAGCAGTGAGACCCGAGACCACACACCCCTTTACATTATTTCACCTGTGGTTTCTCTCTTCCCCCAGCACTTAATGTCAACTTCTTCCCAGATATTGCCACTGAAATGAAAGTGTTATTTCAAGTGTAGAGGAGGACGGGGGGAAAGGGAGTCCCTCCGTCTGACCTCCACCTTGGCGCCGGACCCTTACTGCTTAACCTCGACAAGTCTGTACCGGACCACCGGGGGCTAGCGGGGCAAGGAGCCGCCTGTCCGGGGCCTTCTGCGGGCGGGGAGAATCGGTGCGCCCCGCTGCAGAGGCAGTCCCACCGGTAGCGTAGAAGTGACCTCTCATAGGCGGGACAAACATTTAATTATTTTGCTTGCATTCATGATTATTTAAAATAAACATTTACATTTTTGAGAAGCATTTTT
Source organism: Leucoraja erinaceus (assembly GCF_028641065.1). Lineage (NCBI taxonomy): Eukaryota > Metazoa > Chordata > Chondrichthyes > Rajiformes > Rajidae > Leucoraja > Leucoraja erinaceus. Next base: position 11,379,979 of record NC_073401.1, on the reverse strand, counting down.
AAATGCGTTTTATTTATTTCAATTTAAAATACATGTTTATTATTGTAATTATTAATTTGCCATTTTAAATGCACATTTCTGCGAATATTATTTAAATTCGCTCCATTCACCGTTTTTAAATAAACATATTTTTAAAACATTTTAAAATATTTTGTTATTTAGTTCAATTTCAAACATTTATTATTTGCAATTATTTAAATTACAATTTTTAATACACATGTCTGGGAATATTATTTAGAAGTTTCATTCACCTTTTTTTAAACATTTACATTTTTATTTTGTGTTCTTTGGTTCCATTTTAAATGCATTTATTATTGCAGTTGCAATTATTTAAGTTGCAATTTTAAATGCAAATCTCTGCGAATATTATTTAAAACTTTCAGATTAAAAAAAACATTTAGATTTTTAAAAAGCATTAAAATAATTGTATTTAGTTCAGTTGTAACTGCATCTCTTAATGCAATTGCAAATTAAATAATAATAATTTTGAATGCAAATCTGCGAATATTATTTAATACTTTCAGTTTTTCTTAAATAAATTTATTAAAACAAAAACTTGTTTTGTTATTTAGTGCAATGTTAAATGCATGTTAGTTATTGCAATTCCAATTATTCAGATTGTGATTCTTAATGCAAATCGCTGCGAATATTATTTAAAACTTATTTGCAAAACTAATACTGTAACATTTATCAAATCATTTACCAATTAAAAGTGACCCTTCCCACGTCCCTGATTCTGTCAGCATCACGGTGCGGGAGAGGTGGTTGGCGCATGGGAACAAGTGCAGGCGGTTGTGTGTGCGCCACAGGGTCCATTAGACCGCCTTCTCTCTGCATTGACCATTGTGTGCAAGTCAGGACTAACCTACTGTAGAGAGCGGCAGGTAGCTACCACATCAATTACTCTCTTTTACAAAAAGGCAGGCATCGGTTCTTAACCAAAAAATACCATAGATGCTGGAATCTGCAGCAACACAGAAGCAAAGGCTTTAAGAACTGCGGGAGACCAAGCAATATCTATTGAGGCAACAAAGTGTGAGTCAACAGCTGGTAGAGTTGCTGCCTCACAGCACCACACACCCGGGTTTGTTCCTTGGAGTGCATATAGGGTGATTTCACCAAATGTCAAATGAGCGTAGATCCCCCCTCACGTGACCGAAAATTTTAACTGGAGGACATATGTCACATCGGTACATGTTAGTGAATGGGGAAACACGCACTTTCACACCCGTTAAAAACATGGAAAACGGCCGATTTTTGAGCTGAAATTTTCAGTGTTAGTCGGGGTGACCGTGAAGCACAGCGACCTAAATTTTCAGGCAAAAAAAAAGATAGAAAGTAAGGTCATTACAAGAGGGAACTGAAGGTGGAAAACACCGGACGTGAACAGCAAACATTTGCCGTGGAGATTTAAAGATCCAAAATATCGGGAATTATCGCGTTTGCTCGCTGAATTTCATCAAAAGTAAGGCATTATTAACTTACTTTTGATGAAATTCAGCGAGCAAATGCGAAAGTTCCTGATATTTTGGATCTTTAAATCTCCACGGCAAATGTTTGCTGTTCACTTTTTAACGGGTGGGAAAGTGCGTGTTTCCCCATTCACTAACATGTACCGATGTGACATATGTCCTCCAGTTAACATTTTCGGTCACGTGAGGGGGGATCTACACTCATTTGATCTTTGGTGAAATCACCCTATAGATGGGGGTGATCTTGTAGAGGTGAGGGGAAAATATAGGGTGAATGCACAGTCCTTTACACAGAGTAGGGGAACCGAGAGCCAGAGGGTATAGGTTTAAGGTGAGAGGGAAAGATTTAATAGGAGCTTGAGGGGCAACCTCTTCACACAGAGGGTGGTAGGTATATGGAATGAGCGGCTAGAAGAGGTAGATGAGGTAGATACCATGACAACATTTAAGATATTTGTGTTCAAGGAGGAACTGCAGATGCTGGAAGATCGAAGGTACACAAAAATGCTGGAGAAACTCAGCGGGAATTTCCTTCGCTCCATAGATGCTGCTGCACCCGCTGAGTTTCTCCAGCATTTTTGTGTACCTTTAAGATATTTGGACAGGTTCATGGATAGGAATGGTTTAGAGGGATATGGACCAAATGCAGGCAGGTAGAATGAGTGTAGATGGGACATGTTGGTCGGCATGGGCATGTTGGGCCAACGGGCCTGTTCTGTGCTTCATGACTCTGACTCGGATCCTGGTACACGTACTATGATCTTCCAGTGTTCTGACTTTCATTAAAGCCGATGCTGGTATTTTAGGAGAATTTTTGCAATTTATTTTTTGCTCTATTTGATCATTTAGATCATAGATCGATACAGCACAGGAACAGGCCCTTCAGCCCACAATGTCCGTGCAGAACATGATGCAAAGATAAACTGATCTCCTCTGCCTCCACGTGATCCATATCCATCTATTCCCTGCACGGAACATTTTGTGTTAATGTTCTCTGGTTTGTTTTATGTGGGGGTTGAGGGAGGGGGTCGGGGGAAACTTATTTCAATCTCTTCGCTTTGCCGGAGATGCGATTGTTTTCCAGATTGTATCTCCGGTCACCCTGCAGCCTAACATCGTGGAGCTGGCGGATGTGGAGAGATAAAGAACAATGAATGAAAGATATGCAAAAAAGTAACGATGATAAAAGGAATAGGCCATTGTTGGCTGTTTGTTGGGTGAAAACGAGAAGCTGGTGTGACTTGGGTGGGGGAGGGATATAGAGAGAGGGAATGCCGGGGCTACCTGAAGTGAGAGAAATCAGGATTCATCTGTAAGCTGCCCATGAGAAATATGAGATGCTGTTCCTCCAATTTACGTTTAGCCTCACTCTGACAATGGAGGAGGCCGAGGTCAGAGAGATCTGTGTGGGAATGGGAAGGAGAATTAAAGTGTCCAGCAACCGGGATATCTAGGTTAGTTCACGTGGGCTGAGCGAAGGTGTTCCGCGTAACAATCGCCCAGACTGCGTTAGGTCTCGCCGATGTATAAGAGTCCACATCTTTGACAACGGATGCAGTAGATGAGATTGGAGGAGGTGTAAGTGAACCTCTGCCTAACCTGAAAGGACTGTCGGGGTCCCTGGGCAGAGTCGAGGGAGGAGGTTTTTTTTTATTGCTTTACAAATATGTCCCATCCTCACCTTCATTGTTTAGGGATTTGTCCTCGGAAGCGGCTCTGTTCTGTCAGAGATAAGGACGGATGAATTTCTATCTGGGAGAATTGTGAGCAAGAGATATGAGCTTGACAGGAGCGGCCATTGCTCAAATACATTTTTCCTGTAGCTTGCAGGCTCCCGGTGAGAAGCTGTTGACACCTCTTTAAAAGAAAGAGTTGTTCCCTCATTATTTATCTTCATTGTTTTGATTTATGCCACACAACATCCAGATCTCTCCTCATCTTTGCCTCATTCAGTCTATACCACATGCTTCCAAAAAATAGATTGTGAGTTATGTGTATTTCACCATTGAGTACAAGATTAACTTTTATGCTTATTTTGCTGATTTATAAACCATGTAAAAAGTTATGAGCGATTTGACTCAGGAACAGCTTCTTCCCCTCCGTTATCAGGCATCTGAACGGTCCTTCCATAAGCTAGGATGCTGTTCAATTCACCTCTACCCCATTGAGGTCATTGGACTTTGTCAATGGAACTGATGCGCTACCTCTGAACAACTCCTGAATGTTTTGCACCCAGTATCTTCAACTTTGCATTATCTATCATAGACTTTAGACTTTAGAGATACAGAATGGAAGCAGGCCCTTCAGCCCACTGAGTTCATGCTGACCAGCGCTCACCCCGTATACCAGCACTAGCCGACACACTAGAAACAATTTACAGTTTAGCTACTAATTAACCTACAAACATTGATGTCTTTGTAGTGTGGGAGGAAACCGGAGCACCTGGAGAAAACCCACACGGTCACAGGGAGAACGTACAAACTCCGTGCAGACAGCACCCGTAGTCAGGATCGAACACGCGTCTCTGGTGCTGTAAGGCAGCAACTCTACCGCTAGGCCACCGTGTCATACTTGACATTGAACTGATTGAATCTATGTATGGTAATACAGTATCTGATCAGTTTGAATAGCAAGCAAAACAAAGCTTTTCACTGTACCTCGATACATGCTCAATAATAAACACTAAACCTAAACCTAAATTAAACCTCATATCCTCTCTCCACCTGGTTGCACCTATTATTTACAAGCCTTTCCACCGCCCCTCTATGCACTGCCATTTACTGGCAATCTTTCTCCTTCCCTCTCAGTCCTGATCCATTTGGGAAGTCCTCAGCTTTCACCAAAGTACATTTAGCTGGGATTTTCCAAGGTTTGGTTTGATTATGAGAGTCAAGTTTAAATTGAGATGAGATTACGTTTTGTCCACGTAGCTGTTAGTGTTACGGCCACTGCCAAAACAGTCTGAAGGAGGGTCCTGACCCAAAACGTCACCTATTCATGTTCTCCTGTGATGCTGCCCGACCCTCTGAGTTACTCCTGTACTTTGTGTCCGTTTGCACACAGGAACCCCTCAGGAACAACAATGACGGAGTGACCACACAGTGTGCTTTTGGCAGTGGTTGGCTGACACCAGGAGAAATATTCCTTGAGTATGAAGAAACTGCAGATGCTGCTTTAAACTGAAGCTAGACATAAAATGCTGGAGTAAATCAGCGGGACAGCAGGCATCTCTGGATAGAAGGAATGGGTGACGTTTCGGGTCGAAACCACTCTTCAGACTCATCCCTGCGCTAGTTTGGGTGGAGAGATGGCAGGCTTTGAATGAATGATACATTATCACACATGACGTGTTGCAGTGAGATTCTTTGTTTTGCACACACAAGTTTGCAAAGAGTTGCCACTTATAGAGTGCCAACAAAGTTCAAAACTATTCCATTTAGTCTCCAACGTTCCCCCTTTATTCAAGGTGCACCCCCCCCCCCTCCCCCCCCCCATGCTGGGTCCTACTTTGGTCTCTCGGCAACCCCAACGCTGAGTCCCTCTTATATAAAAACATAGAAAATAGGTGCAGGAGTAGGCCATTCGGCCCTTCGAGCCTGCACCGCCATTCAATATGATCATGCTGATCATCCAACTCAGTACCCTGTACCTGCCTTCTCTCCAAATCCCCTGATCCCTTTAGCCACAAGGGCCACATCTAACTCCCTCTTAAATATAGCCAATGAACTGGCCTCAACTACCTTCTGTGGCAGAGAATTCCAGAGATTCACCATGTTTTTCTCATCTCAGTCCTAAAAGATTTCCCCCATATCCTTAAACTGTGACCCCTTGTTCTGGACTTCCCCAACATCGGGAACAATCTTCCTGCATCTAGCCTGTCCAACCGCTTAAGAATTTTGTAAGTTTCTATAAGATCCCCCCCCCCCCTCAATCTTCTAAAATCTAGCGAGTACAAGCCGAGTCTATCCAGTCTTTCTTCATATGAAAGTCCTGACATCCCAGGAATCAGTCTGGTGAACCTTCTCTGTACTCCCTCTATGGCAAGAATGTATTTCCTCAGCTTAGATGACCAAAACTGTACGCAATACTCCAGGTGTGGTCTCACCAAGACCCTCTTGACCCTCTGGCACCCTCCGCCGGCCCATCCTCCGTGGAATGTTTCTGAAGAACCGTACAATTATTCAAAGACTTGGGTCTGCACCCTTGAGACCATTGCCAGACCTTAACTCAAGAGTTGGAGGTGCATTTTCACTTTAGAGATACAGCATAGAAGCAGGCCCTTCACCACACTGAGCCCACTCTGACCATCAATAACCCATTCACATTAGTTCTATCTCACTTTCTCATCCACTCCCTACACATTAGGGGCAATTTATACAGAGGCAAATGAACCTAGAAACCTGCACGTCTTTGGGATGTGGGAGGAAACTGGAGCATCTGGAGGAAATCCATCTCGGGGAGAAGCAAGTCCATTTGCCCGCATTAGCCCCATATCACTATAAACCTTTCCCATCCAAGTGTCTTTTAGATGCTGTTATAGTGTCCATCTCGACTATCTCCTCCAGCAGCTCCTTACATCTTCCCAGCACCCTGAGTGGAAAACGTTGACCTTCAGGTTCCTATTAAATCTTTCCACTCACAGTTTAAAACCATGTCCTCTGCTTCTCAATTCCCGTACCCCGGGTAAAGGTCTCAGTACATCGTCTTATCTATTGGGTAAGTTCTAGAATTAGCATCAGGGAAGTAGAGAGACTAGTAAAAAAATATTCAAATGGCATGTTTCAGGCATTTTAAAATACTTTGACAATTTAGCCTACCAGGAGTTTTTGGGAAAGTTTGAGTAGGCTGGAAATCTATTCCCTGGAGCACAGGAGGATGAGGGCTGATCTTATAGAGGGGCACAAAATCACGAGAGGAATAGATTGGGTAGACACACAGAGTCTCTTGCCCAGAGTAGGGGAATGAAGAACCAGAGGGCATAAGTTTAAGGTGAAGGGTGAAAGATTTTATAGGATTCTGAGGGGTAATGTTTTTACTCAAAGGGTGGTGGGTGTATGGAATGAGCTGCCGGAGGAGGTAGTTGAGGTAGGGACTATCGCAACGTTTAAGAAGCAATTAGACAGGTACATTAATAGGACAGGTTTAGAGGGATGTGGGCCAAATACAGGCAGTGAGACGAGTGTAGATGGGACATGTTGGTTGGTGTGGGCAAGTTGGGCTGAAGGGCCTGTTTCCACCCTGTATCACTCTATGACTCTAGGAGTGATTTGTTTTGATTATCCCTGGTCTATTAGGTTGCTTTGTACTTAAAGCAGAACAGAATTTTGTTCACTTCCAATGTATATTGATGTTTACATGTAATACATTTTTCTCAGAGGTATGTCTGATATTATCAGTGAGAAAGCATTCTTTATTAGAAATAGGTAAAGTGAACATTTTATATGAAAGCATTTAGCTGTAAGTTAACTGAATCTTCCATTTCATATATTAAAACCCAATCAATTTCGAACTTAAAACAGATCTGCTGGATAATTCTAATTGCCATCAAAACTGCAATTATGCATATAATGTAGTGATGACTCCAATTAATTCATCACACAGTCTTAAACATTTGGCAAAGTACTAAATGTAATTACAACGAGGAGGAAAGAAATTAAGCATCAATTGCTTTTGCTACAGAAGTTAAGAAACATTGAAGTCCAATGTATTCAAAGCTCAAGAAAATAGTCTGTGGAAGAATTTCTTGTTAATGTCACTTAAATGCTTCATTGATCCAATTTGGTTTTAGAGATACAGCGTGGTAAACAGGCCCTTCGGCCCACCGAGTCCATGCCGACCGATGATCGCTCGCTCACATTAGTTCTTACATGATAGAGGCAATTTACAGAAGCCGATTAATCTACAAACCTGCACATCTTTGGAAAACGGGAGGATATCGGAGCACCCGGAGAAAACCCATGCGGTCACAGGGAGAAAATACAAAACTATTTACAGACAGCACCTGAGGTCAGGATCAAACCCGGTCCTCTTGAGTTGTAAGGCAGCAGCTCTATCACTGCACCACCCAAAACGTAGTGTAAGTTAGCACAGGTAAGCTTAGCACAGATAACACTCAGCATAAGTAAGTACATAAAGACTGTTGAATGTGCTCATCTGCATGATCATTTTAGCTGTAGATGTGGCAAAAAGGTGCATTGTCTGATGACGTGGTTTAGGCATTGGCTCTGTGCCTACATCTACAAATCTCTATGTGGTCTCGCAGGAGGTAATGGACAGGGAGCTAACAAGCTGCAATAGAGTCCCCCATGAGAGAATTAGTAACATGAATAATTAAATTGCATGTTCCACTTTAAAATACTGCAACAATCCAACATACCTGGATAGGCTTATTTTATTACCTCTCATCATCATCATAGTTGAAAACCTCAACGGGCACGGTGCCTTACAATGCCATGTACGACAGTGATCGCAACTTCTACTGAAGTGTGGATGACCGTTGGCTCACTAGAAGCTCATCCGTCCTTTGACAGGTCTTGTTTTTGGTCCTGCTGGGGGTCCACAGCCCCCTCCTCACCTGGCAAACCAGGTGGGGGAGACGGTTTAGTCGCCGACTATCCGACCATGGAGCAGATAGCACGGGATTACGTGGTACCCGTGGCGGTGGGGACTCTGGTCTATCATATTGCAGTATACTTAAAGTAGAACAGAATTCTGATCACTGCCTATATACATCAGGGCTGCAAGGTAGCACAAGTTTCTCATAAGTATGGCTAATATTTTCAGAGCAGAAGCAACATATATATATATATTACACTAGTAGAGTATATAAGTCAGTGTGCAACCTCAGCATAGCTGGGGTATTTGAGTAGCATTCCAGAAGTATTATGCACTAAAGTTTAGTTTAGTTTAGAGATGCAGTGTGGAAACAAGCCCTTTGATCCACCGAGTCCACACTGACTAACAATCACCAGTACGCTAGTTCTATCCTACACATTAGGGACAATTGACACAAATCAATTACCCTACAAACCTGCACGTCTTTAGAATGTGGGAGGAAACCAGAGCAGCCGGAGAAATCCCACACGGTCACAGGGAGAACGTACAACCTCCGTACAGACAATGTCTTCTTCTTGCGTATGGCGTGCACAGCCTAAAATTGTAGGACAACTTGTTATATTTGATTGTGCACACCGGGTTGATTGCATTCGTCCAAACAGGGCGGACCACGTGAAGGTTGCAATCTTCCACCCAAGCCAATGCCTCAATAATTGAGACACAAGGAACTGCAGATCCTGTTTTGTTTTAAAAAGACACTGAGTGCTGGAGTAATTCAGCGGGTCAGGCAGTATCTCTGGAGGGAATGTTTAAATGTTTCAGGTTCAAACCGTGGATAGGCAAATTTTCAAGTTGGGACCTGAAGAAGGGTCCTGACCCGAAACGACACATATCCATGTCCTCCAGAGATGCTGTCTGACCCGTTGAGTTACTCCAGCACTTTGTGTCTTTTTTTTCAACAAACTGTTATTTTGTTTGCTTCCATATCGGTTTCCATTGAAACAATCCATTTTTCTTTCCTTTTGCTTCCCTTCACTATGTCAACAAGGAAGTGTTGATCTGCTTTGAGTCTGTCATCATTACTAATCATGTGGGTGAATGTTACCCAAATGAAGCAAACCCTACTAGTTTCAATAACTCAGCGGGACAGGCAGCATCTCTGGATAGAAGGAATGGGTGACGTTTCTTGTCAAGACCCTTCTTCAGAAGAAATTCAGAAGAAGGGTCTTGACCCGAATCGTCACCCATTCCGTCTGAAGAAGGGTTTCGGCCCGAAACGCTGCCTATTTCTTTCGCTCCATAGATGCTGCTGCACCCGTTGAGTTTCTCCAGCATTTTTGTGTACCTCCATCCAGAGATACTGCCTGTCCCGCTGAGTTACTCCAGCATTTTGTGTCTATCTTCGGTGTGATCTTGCATCTGCAGCTCCTTCCTACACACTACTAGTTGCAGTGGCAGCTGTTGTAACTCAGCTTAAGGGTGAATCTTATGTTCTTGTGGCATTCAGGTTAAAGTTAAGGGGAATTCTTTAAATGGGACATTTTCCACTTAGAATTACCAGTCGGGAACACATAGGCTGGGGGGTGGATAATGTTCGAATATACTCCCCTTATGTGCCGAGGGAGCCTCCTCTGCTTACAGTCGTGAACTGATGCTTCCAATTTAACAGCGTGTGCAAATGACATTTCATGAAATGACTATTCTTTGGTCTCATCACAAACTCAGTGAACGGCATCTAACGGCGCGCTCTCAAAAATGTGCCTCGTAGCAAATATCTCAGTGTTTTTGGTGAGGTTCATCTCATCCCTTATCTGTTCGTACATCGGAGACTCAACGTAAGCTTGTAGAATCATTGCACACCCACGGTAAATTGCCACCTAATTTAATCTTCAAGTCCCAAGTGGCCCTGAGAGGTCATAAAACGATATCCTTCATTTTCATAGTGAAGAAGTGACTGTAGAATTCATTTTATGAAAGATCACATGAAATTTGTAGCCAAGGCACCTACAGTGCCAAGGCATTAGATTGTTTGAATTACGGAGGTTGAAAATTACACTTTCCATTTTGAAATATTATTTTTCCCATTTGCGGGACTTTGCCGGGTTTTAACGAATTTAACAAATCCCAAATGCTATTTCTTTATTGCCTGTTTTCCTTTAACAGAATCATGTTAAAAGTCTCCTTTAATTAAATGTCGGCAATAAATAATTGCACCAGTTATTAACACTGCCGTCATTTGTCACGACATTTTAATAATTTAATCATTTAAATAAAATATTTATTCTTGGTGAGGGTGACACTTTACACAAAGTCATACAGATAAGGTTATCGAGTAAAATAAATTTGCAGCCTAAAGAACCAACCCAGTTTGATTAAAATTGAGTGTAGAGCCAGCAGACCTCAGGATGAGTGGGGAGGTGTGGTCTGGAAGGGAAAGGAATTAAAAGTGCATTACATCAAGGTACCTCAAAAATAAATGTCCTTAGTTTTGAATTTGATACCCTATCTGTTACCAATTAAGAACGGTAGCGCATAATCCCTAGACATCTCAATTATATTTCATAAGTGGACGCATAATAAGTCTACATTAACAACTTAATTTTGCCTAACCCAGCCGAAAAGATATTGAAGGGGAAGATTAACACTGGACAGGGGATGTAATTTTAATGCAAATGACTCCCATGTGTCTCACACAGGTTATGTTTGGTCATAAACTCTATTTAAGTGGACATCAATTTCTTCAGTACAGAGTTAATATTCACAATGTGGGAAGAGATACAATGAACTTGTAACCCGGGCGGGTTGTGACTGGGGAGCGCAGACTCAGTTTGCCAAAAACCAAAAATAAAAACAGAAAATGAAGGAAATACTCTGCGGGTCAGGCTGCATCTGTGGGAAGAGAAGCAGAGTTAATGTTTCAGCTGGAAGGCCGGATGTTAACAGGGGTGGCACAGTGGCGCAGCTGGTAGAGCTCACGGCACCAGAGACCTGAGTTCAATCCTGGACTTGGCCGCTGTCTGTGTGGAGCTTGCACGTTCTCCTTGTGACCGCGTGGGTTTTCCTCCTGGGGATCTGGTTTCCTCCCACATCCCCATTAACTGGCCCTCTATAAATTGACCCTAGTGAGTGAGAAAGTTGTATAACATAGAATTAGTGTGAAATGGTGATCAATGGTCAGCGTGGATTCGGGGCCTGTTTCCCCGGTTGTATCTTCCAATCTTTCAATTCACCAACTTAACTCTGCAGGATATAAAATTCTGGAGGTGTCAGGCAGTATCTGTGGAGGGAATGGAAAGGCGACATTTCAGGTCATTTCCAGTCATTTCAGATTGAAGAAAGGTCCAGACCCGAAGCTTCACCTGTCCACTCCCTCCATAGAGGCTAGCTCGACACGGTGGCTCAGCGGTGGAGTTGCTGCCTTACAGCGCCAGAGACATAGATTTAATCATGACTAGGGTTGCTGTCTGTACGGAATTTGAACGTTCTCTCTATGACCACGTGGGTTTTCTCCGGGTGCTCCAGTTCCCTCCCACACTCCAAAGACAGGTTTGTAGGTTAATTGTCTTTGGTAAAATTGTAAAATTTTCCCTCGTGTGTAAGATAGTGTTAGCGTAGTGCGTGATCGTTGGTCAGCACGGACCTGGTGTTTCTAAACTGTATCTCTAAAGTCTAAAGAAACTGCCTGACCCGTTGAGTTCCTCAGCACTTTGTGCTCTATTTTCCAGCATCTGTTGTCTCTTGTGCCTCCATGTCAACTCTGTTCTGCTTCCCACAGATGCAGCCTGACCTCCTGTGTGTTTCCTGCATTTTCTGTTTTCAGTGTTAGATTTCCAGGTCAGTGTTTTCTGTTGACTTTCACTGTCGAATGAGAACAATGTGCTGGGAACATAAGCATAAAAGACAATCATTTTGATCTGACCTCATCTTGCAGAAGCACTGATATTTCCTTCAGGTGCATCTCTCCCGACTGTAAGTACACATTTTTTTTTAACATGAAAAAAACAGCCTACTGCAAACGTACTTGTTATGTAACCTCATGTGTTCACTGTCTCTTCCCAGCACTTGATTCATCAGCGTTAGAAAGTTTTCGTTTCCCTGCTGCCTGAACTTCAAATCCTGGCTCCAACATTCAATCCTAACAATCAACAAAACATGACATGACTGAAGAAGGGTTTCGACTCGAAACATCACCCATTCCTGCAATTCAGAGATGCTGCCTGCCCTGCTGAGTTACCCCAGCATTTTGTGTCTACCTTCGGTGTAAACCAGCATCTGCAGTTCCTTCCTGCACACAACAAAACAAGCTGCTGAAGATTTGAAATATGACTTCCTATTTTACACTGACCTGGTGGGGAGTGGAAGTCTAGCTGGCTGATGCCTGCAGTTTTCTGCACCGTTCCTTCCCTGTAAGCTGAAGGGCTGACTTTTAAGCTTCAGGCTCACTGGCAAAAACTTAATGTTGAAACATGGGGACTAAGTAGTATCACCTTACACTGAATGCAACCACAACAGAGGTGCCTATAAACTACGTAACTTATTGATGGCTGGTATTTAATTGGAATGAGCCGTTTTTGAGTTTGTTGCTTTGCGAATTTCATAAGGAAGACTGCATTTTCCTTGAGGGCAGGGAGATTGATTTTTCCCATTGATTAGATGTTTTGGAGTTAGACCCTTTGCCCCAACAAGTCCACGCCGATCATCGATCACCCGTTCCCATTAGTTGTTTGTTATTCTGCGGCACGGTAGTGCGACGGTAGAGTTGCTGCGTTACAGAGGCAGAAACCCGAGTTCGATCATGACTACGGGTGCTGTCTGTACGGAGTTTGTACGTTCTATCCGTGATTGCATGGGGTTTCTCCGGGTGCTCCGATTTCCTCCCACACTTCAAAGACATGCAGGTTAGTACAGTAGATTAATTAGCTTCAGTAAGAACTGTAAACTGTCCCCAGTGTGTTAGATAGAGGTAGCGTGCGGGGTGATCACAGCTCAGCTTGGACTCGATGGGCCGAGTGCACTGTTTCCGTGCTTTATCTCTAAACTAAACTACAAAATTAATCTAAACTAAAACCTCAATTGCACAATAATTCCTTACACACTGGGGACATGTTACAGAAGTCAATTGACCTACAAACCTGCATGTCTTTGGGATGTGGAAGGAAACCGGAGCACCCGGAGGAAACCACACGGTCACAATTAAATTTGATGCTGGGAAGAAGCTGTTCTTGAATCTGGAGGATATGGTTTTCAGGTTCCTATATCTTTTCCCCTGTGGTAGTAGCGAGATGAGAGCGTGGCCCGGGTGTTGTGGGTCTTTGATGATACTGGCTCATCTGGTATCTGGAGAAACTTTAGACTTTAGAGATACAATGTGGAAACAGGTCCTTCGGCCCACCAAGTCTACGCAGACCAGTGATCACCCCGTGCACTAACAACATCCTACACACTAGGGACAATTTGTTTACAACATACCAAAGCCAATTTACCTACAAACCTGCACAACTTTGGAGTGTGGGACGAAACCAGAGCACCTGAAGAAAACCCACATGGTCACAGAGAAAATGTACAAACTCCGTACATACAGCACAAACTCCGTACATACAGCACAAACTCCATACATAAGTCTGAATCGAACCCGGGTCTCTGGTGCAGTGAGGCAGAAACTCTACTGCTGTGCCACTGTGCTGCCGTTAAACTTATTGAGATATTAGTAAGTTTTAATCAAATAATGAAACTCCTTACACTGAACGTTTAGAGAATTTCTAGAGTATTTTGTTGATTTAAAAAATAGATTAAGAGTGACCTTTCATTACAAACTTCCATTACAAATGCAGTTCCTGCTTCTTTATCACAGGAGTCTTTTGTGAAATAAGATTCTGCGCTTTCACGGCAAAGATACTGGTAGTTCAACACAAAACATCACAAAAACTGCAGGAATGCGAAAAGAAAATGTCGCATCAGCCTTAGATTCTCTCTTCAACGTGGGCATTGCTGATAAGGTCACCATTACATGGTCGCTCCCTAATTACCTTTGTACAGGTGGAAGAAAGCATTTGAATGCAGGCATGCGATGCTTCATTAACCAAAGAAGTGTAAATGGAATTGAACATTTTGCAATCATCAGCAAACATTCTCACTTCTGGCTTCATGATGTAGTTGAAGTCAAGGACTCTGTTATAGAGGCATGCAGCGTGGAAACAGACCATGTGTACCAACTTCCCCACACCGACCAACATGTCCCATCTGCAGGTACACAAAAAAGCTGGAGAAACTCAGCGGGTGCAGCAGCATCTATGGAGCGAAGAAAATAGGCAACGTTTCGGCCCGAAATGTTGCCTATTTCCTTCGCTCCATAGATGCTGCTGCATCCGCTGAGTTTCTCCAGCTTTTTTGTGTACCTTTGATTCTCCAGCATCTGCAGTTCCTTCTTAAACAATGTCCCATCTGCACTTGTCCCACCTGCCTGCGTTTGGACCATATCCCTCCAAACCTGTCCTATCCTTGTACCTGTCTAAATGTTTCTTAAACATTGCAATAGTACCTGCCTCAACTACCTCCTCCAGTAGTTTGTTCCATACACCCACCACCCTTGATGTGATTCCACTTCTCTGAGCAAGGGACTGTGTGTTTACCTGATCTATTCCTCTCATGATTGTGGGCAAAATAATGAGGAATAGACTCTTCTCTGAGAAACCCCTACAATGTTATCATGAGATTAAGAATATTGGCTTCTAATAACCACAAACATCGTCCTTGTGAGAGATAGGTCTCCAAACAGTGGAAAAATCACCTGTAATTTCAATGGAATTCTTGATGTCACACAGAACTATTGCTGTTAAGGGAAGTCACTTTTACCAAAAGGTGGTGAAATGCAAATTGACTATCGATGATAAAGTAACATTTCAATAGCCAAAGGCATTTTGCTCTTTTAGGTTAGTTTAGTTTAGTTTAGTTTAGAGATACAGCGTGGAAACAGGCCCTTTGGCCCACTAGGTCACAGGGAGAATGAAATCTCCATATAGGCAGCACCCGTAGTCAGGATCGAAACCAGGTCTCTGGCACTGTACAGCAGCATCTCTACCACTGTGCCACTATGCCACCCACAGAAGATTGAGTGGGAGGTGGGCGAGGAAGCTGAGGGACAATCAAGGGTGTGTAAAGGGGCATTTGGGATCTATAACAGTATATTGGCAATATAAGGAGGGGGCTGGTTACTAGCAAATGCGTTGCAAAAGGGCAAAATGGTGGTGCAGGGGTAGAGTTGCTACCTTACAGCGCTTGCAGTGCCTGAGACCCAGGTTCAATCCCGACTACGGGTGCTGTCTCTACGGTGTTTGTACGTTCTCCCCGTGACCGCATGGGTTTTCTCCGAGATCTTCGCTTTCCTCCCACACTCCAATGACGTACAGGTTTGTAGGTTAATTGGCTTGGTGTATGTGTAAATTGTCCCTAGTGTGTGGGCAGGATAGTGTTAATGTGCAGGGATCACTGGTCGGCGCGGACTCGGTGAGCCGAAGGGACTGTTCCTGTGCTGTATCTCCAAACTAAACTAAACTAAACTAAACTAAACTAAACTAAACTAAACTAAACTAAACTAAAAAATGACAGCTGACTGGTCATACACACACGACAATGCACCAGATGAATTTGAGCCCTTTAACTGATGTTGTTAAAGACCTTGTACGCGGAGATGAAATGTGGACACTTGATGTTGGAATGTGCATCGCTTGCCCTTTGAGTTCACTGCACACAATAGCCTTTATGCAGATGACGCACAGAACCTGGAGAATCTGGAATAAATGTCCAGAATGGAGCCACTGTCACTTTAAGCACTCGATCTAGTGCAACTTCAGCGTTCAATCGTGCAACAGTAATAAAACTTTGCGTCAGGCAATGTCATTTCTCGGCCATCATTCTTCATCAGAATTAGTGCCATGGGATTAATGGATCACAAAACCCACACTTACAACAGGCTAGCGGGATTCACTTTGACCCACATATTTGTTTCAACAATTTTGCATTAAGCAATTGGGAATTAATATATATTTTTTGACGTGTTATAACACTGTGCTTCAAAAAGAACGTATCTGGCACTTCAAAGGGACCGTCTTTTATGTAGCAAAATTAAACCTCAGTTCCACTCTTGCAACACTTAATAACATATCCTATTTATGATAAATGCCATGAATTATTCATACCACATAACGCTCCAGTTATTGAATGTAAAATCCTATCAGGCCTTTGCATCGTCTGCCGTCGCTTTCAATATTTCCTTCTTTGCACAGCCTAAGGGGCACTAAGATTATTTCACAATAAACAGACAGTGATACAGACACCTCACTCTGTGCCGCATTCACAATATGGGCTGTGAAATCTCCTAGGTTTAGTCGCGGGCTACTTCATACCCCATCCTAAAGAAATGTAACTGAACAGGACTTATCTTTAAATGTGTTCCTGCAATCGTGACATAGTATTTCCACCTGCGCGCTTTGTTAGACTCTCAACACACTGGCTTCAATGATTATTTGGGATGTCTTTAACATTATCTTTGACACTAAAGGATTCTGTAAAATTGGAAAAACTTTCTTTTAATTCGATTTGTATTCAGTGTGATTGAATTTTATTGTAATATTATGTAATTTTATGAAATATCAACTATGTGGATTTTTACAGGCCTACATGCACACGCGGACTTGACTGGACTTTATCTTGCACTAAACATTAGTTACTTTATTCCCTTTATCATGGATCTGCACACTGTGGATGGCTCGATTGTAATAATCACATATTTCCGCTGACTGGTTAGCTTTTCATGGTGCCTTGATACACGTGACAATAAACTAAACTAAAGTAAACTAAACTAAACACATATGCTCAAGCCTGCATGTACGCATACACACATGCACACAAACACACACACATCCATCCACACATACACATGCATATACACATATACATGCACCCACATGCACACTCACCTACACATGAATACACACACACACAAACATGAAACTACACACACACCTACATACACATGTGGCTACATTCATGCACACACACATACACACGTACACATTCATGCACAAAGATATGAGCTTGTATGAACATACAGTACATGCACACATGAACATGCCAACACACACAGACTCACATACACAGACAATCTGACACCCATCCTACAAAGACAGTGGCACACAATTCTGCCCATACATGCGGAGGTACATTTAAACACAGTCACGTATCTGACAGTGAGCTCCTGTATAACCCTAAACCATTGTGCTTCAGAGCTTACATTCAAGATGCCAGTTATTAATATCCTAAACCATTCCACACTCATAATTGCCACGTTTGAAAGACACCCAGTTGGGAAGTCTTCAGGGAAATATTCCGTACTGCACCTAGTTCTAAATTAGAGAAATATAGTAATAAATTTCAACAGAGATAGATTGAGCAGCAAATCACTATCACAAACTGTACACAATAATCCCTTTAAATGTTCCATTATATTTCTACAGCTGCTGGCAATTGCTAATCTGGGCCAGATTCCATTTATAAAGCCATTGCTATCACTTACTCCAGTTAATTTACATATTCCTGTTGTGAGGAAATTATTAAAACTATGTTTTGATGACCTCAATACTTCAGTGAGTTACAAAATGACACAAAGTGCTGAAGTAACTCAGCAGGTCAGGCATCTGTGCAGGACATGGACACGTGACATTTTGAGTTGGGACTCGAACTGAATCGTGACCTGTTCATGTTCATGTTCTCCAGAGATGCCTGACCTGCTGAGTTACTCCTGCACTTTGTGTCTTTTTGTGTATCAACCAGCATCTGCAGTTCCTTGTTTCTACTCTTCGATGGGTTTATCCAATGGATAGTGGTACACTATCAGAGATAATGGGGGATGAGGCAGAAGAATGGGATTGAGCAGGAAAACTGGATTAGCCATGATCGAATGGTCAAACTAAATACATTCCATCTAGCAGGCATCCTCTATCTTGTTATATTTTCAAAGAATTCAAGGAAACATGTCAACTTAGTATATCTTCCATAAAACCATGTTCACACGATAGATCAGCCATGATTGAATGGCCGAGTAAACGACGGGCCGAATGGCCTAATTCTGTTTCTGCAATTTATGAATTATGAGCTGTCAATACCAGAATAACTCCGTGTCAATTGTCAGCCGGTACTAGGTTTAATGGTTGAGTCTGTGTATTGCAAATGCTGCGATAATTGTGATTCATGGCCTTAGGTTAAGGAGAGGGGAGAGAAAGCTGCTGAGAGCCTGTGGTCCTCTTAAGTGCTGTGGTGATACCTGCCTCCACTACCACGCCTGGCAACACATGCAGGATCCAGCCAGGAGTGGCACCCTATTGTGCTGTGACTTTCAGGAGACTAGAATAGTTGAACCACTGGCATGTGGTATTATGTGGTCAAATACACCCTATCCTCACGTACTTTAAAATTAAATCACTCAGGTGGCTGGCATGTAGCCCGATTGCTGCTTCTTTATGGATCAATGTTCTATTGGCTTTTCAAATGTGCTCCCTAGAAAATTCAAAATATTGCTCTTACTAATTATTTTTCGAACAGCGCTTTGCGAAATTTGTTTTGGCATCTGGCATTGGATGCGGCATCTCTTCGACTTTCTCTGCCTAAAACAAAGAGGCAAATCACCATTAAATTGAATTTGCTTTGACTGAATTAAATTGGAACGAATCTCTCCAGAATAAAAGGAAAGCAAGAATAAAACCTGACATAAAGAGGCACGCATAAATTAATTGTAATTGGTGATCCATGTTTGGGCCAAATGTTGGAAACTAAAGGAGAATAAAATTCAAGTTGTTGTTAGCACCTGGATTATTATTTTGCAAGCATTTCTTAGCGACATAGAGAGTCATAGAGTCATACAGCGTGGAAACAGGCCTCTCGGCCCAACTTGCCCATACTGACCAACATGTCCCAACTACACTAGTGTCACCTGCATGCGTTTTCCCATATCCCTTTAAACCTATCAAAGTACCTGTTTTAAATGTTTCTTCATCGCTGTAGGTCAGTGCAATGTGTGTAGGATAAATTACTAAAACAGCAAAGATGATGAGCTGGAAATCTATTTCTTTCACTAAATGGAGTTTGTTTGAAATCAGTGTGTCGTGTGTGTAGGATGGTGTTAGGGCGCGGGAATCGCTGGTCGGCAGAATAGGAACCTGAGGGGTGGGACTAGTATAGATGGGGCATGTTGGTTGGTGAGGGCAAGTTGGGCCGAAGGGCCTGTTTCCATGCTGTATGACTATGATGCTAAAGGGAATTAGATCTCTAGTCTAAGGAGGAGACAAAGAATAATAATAAGGTACAGATTTGTAGGTTAAGTTGAACATTTGTCCCTTGTATGTAGGATAGTTTTAGTGTACGAGGTGATCACGGGTCAGTGTGGACTCGGTGGGCTGAAGGGCTTGTTTCTGCTCTGCATCTCCAAAGTATAAAGTCTAATATAGTATTTTGTACAGGAAGGAACTGCAGATTTATACCAAAAATGGATACAAAATACTAGAGTAACTCAGCGGGTCTACGTTCAAGATGGGTTCCGACCTGAAACGCCACCTATATTTTTTCTCCAGAGATGCTGCCTGTCCCACTGTGTTACTCCAGCAATTTGTGTCTATCATCAGTAGTATTTTGGCCTTTATCCATTAGCGCCTGGAACCCAAGGGCCTCTGAATGTCTCCCATTGATATAAGCAGCTTGTCCATAATTTATCACCACCAATCGTCTACTAAAGCATAAATCAGAGAAGACAATCACAAGAATCCAACCAGCATCATAGGATTAGGATTATTTTTGTTGGTGGGTTTCTTTCCAGACTGATCCTGTTGGCAGTGTTTTGTGCTGATCGTAAACTCAATCATTTTGTACCCCACAAAATGGAGCAGCACGGTGGCACAGCGGTAGAGTTGCTGCCTTACAGAGCCAGAGACAGTGGGGTCGGCATGGACCCGGTGGGCCGAAGGGCCTGGTTCTGTGCTGTATCTCTAAACTAAAACCAAACTAAACTAAAGATAGGCACAAAAAGCTGGAGCAACTCAGTGGGTCAGACAGTATCTCTGGAGAAAAGGAATAGGTGACGTTTCGGATCAAGGCCCTTCTTCAGATTAAACTAAACCTTGCTCCATTTCTTTATCAAACAGCCCTATTCCTGATTACACAAAAAAGCTGGAGAAACTCAGCGGGTGCAGCAGCATCTATGGAGCGAAGGAAATAGGCAAAGTTTCGGGCCGAGTTTCGGCCCGAAACGTTGCCTATTTCCTTCGCTCCATAGATGCTGCTGCACCCGCTGAGTTTCTCCAGCTTTTTTGTGTAACCTTCGATTCTCCAGCATCTGCAGTTCCCTCTTAAGCCCCATTCCTGGTATCCTTGGCCGGATTTCACAGCCAGTTCATCAGCGGGCTCATTTTAGTCACCTGCGGTGCTGGCTAGAAGGGCCGAATGGCCT
Organism: Leucoraja erinaceus; assembly: GCF_028641065.1. Classification (NCBI taxonomy): domain Eukaryota; kingdom Metazoa; phylum Chordata; class Chondrichthyes; order Rajiformes; family Rajidae; genus Leucoraja; species Leucoraja erinaceus. The sequence goes on along the minus strand of NC_073401.1, from coordinate 11,359,459 downwards.
ACTCCTGCACCTATTGTCTAATGTCTATTGTCTACTCCAGGTCCTTGTGCTTGCCTTCATTCCCAGGGTCATTGAGTACAGATTTGTCCCACGACAAGTGTTTAACGTTCATAGTTCCTCAGGAGGATATCCTGCATGGAATTTATAAAAAGCAATTTATTGATTGGGTAAGGAGATTAACGATTCCCTTTGGCACTGATCCCACGATTGAAACCTACCGAATAATGAAAGGTCCAGATGGAGTGGATGTGGAGAGGAAGTTTCTAGATGTGGTATTAATTGCCACAGACGACTATGGAGGCCAAGCCATTGGGTATTTTTAACGCAGAGATTGATAGGATCTCGATGAGCAACAATGTCAAAGGTTACAGGGAGAAGGCAGGGGAATGGGGTTGAGGGGGAAATATAGATCAGCCACGATCAAATGGTCAAACTAAATACATTCCATCTACAGGTTCTCCTCTATCAACTCACCCTATTATATTCTCAAAGAATTTAAGGAAACATGTCAACATAGTTTATCTCATAAAACCATGTTCCCAAGGTAAATTATATGAGTTTTGTTTAGATATAAAGCATAGAAACATGACCTTCCACCCATCGTGTCTCAATGTTATCCCACTTTATCCTCCTCTCCCCACACAGGAGGCAATTTAGGCCAATTAATCTACGAACCCGCACGTCTTTGGGATATGGGGAGTGGGGGGAATCCCACAGGATACAGATTGCCCCCAGTGTAGATTGTCCCTAGTGTGAAGGATAGTGTTAGTGTGAGGGGACTGCGGGTCGGCATGGACCTGATGGGCCAAAGGGCCTGCTTCTGTGGTGTATGTCTAAAGACAGATCACCCAGACAGCATCCAAAGTCAGGATCAAACCTGAGTCTCTGGCGCTGTGAGGCAGCAACTACCGCTCATACTCAAAAACACAGCTTTATTATATAGAGTATAAAGAAGGGTCCTGACCTGAAACGTCACCTATCTGTGTTTTCCAGAAATGCTGCCTGACCCGCTGAATTACTCCAGCACTTTGTGTCTATTTTTAGAATGCGTTGTGCGGTGTTGATACTTGATATGTTGTAGTAATTTTCTTTCGAATTTTATTTAAAAGAACACACCATTTGCAAAATCGAAGGCATTTAGTGTAAAATAGATATAAGACATTACCTTGAATGGATAACAGTGCATTTTAACAAATAGATTTTGGGTTAAAGCTGTGATTGCTATAGGTTAACATCAGTCAGAAAATTCACACAAGCACCGCTGAGTACTGAAAGGAATGATTGAATGGGGAGACAGTCATTTCATTCCCCTGGGTGATTAATATAAATAGAAATGGAAACTTTGCAAAAACAGCGAATGTATTATTGTGAACATTAGTGCTTTCCCTTCTAATGTAAGTATTATTATTACTGCATCACTTTGTTTCCAAATTTATTACCCTCAATCTTAAATATTCATTCTTCAGTACGGTAACAGCCAAAGAAGCGTTGGTTCCCAAGATACAAACAATGAAATATAAATCAGAGTTAATAGTATTTGCAAATGTTAATTATGTAATTAGCCACTGGCAGAGGTCTAGATTGGAAATAAGCTCTTATTTTCTTTGCAATAGCTGCACATTTTGTACAGGCTTGTAGCCCTTGTGGCTACCTTAATCATTTTAAACTCATCAATGCCATTCCTTAATCGCCCAAAACCCGGCCTTTGATCACAGTATTAATAGCCCCACAGATCCATGATGTCCTTTGAAGACAAGGAGGGTGGAACGAGGTAAATTAACTATTCAAGAGTCAAAGGCGTTTTATGTCCCGAAACAGAAGAATGAAATCCTTACTTGCAGCAGCACACACCACCATAATAAACAACAAATTCAAGGACGATTCTTTCCTGATGTTATCAGGCAACTGAACCACCCTATCACCAACTAGAGAGCAGTCCTGAACTCCCATCTACCTCATCGGAGACCTTTGGGATGACTTCAATCAGGCTTTATTCAGGGCTGCCAACTCTCACGCATTCAGCGTGAGAATACGCATTTCGCCAAATTCTCACGCTCTCACGGTGATCACAAATTTCTCATGCTCGATCGTGAGCAATTTTGTGAACAACAAAAAAATCATACTAGCACGTTACTCTATAAGCGTGAGAACAAGGCAGGGAGGCTTTCTGTTAAACCAGTGGGCGTAGCTACAAAGTATGACTCATAACATGAATGACACTGATCTACAGTATGCAACTGGAGTCAGGGTCAGGAGTAGCAACAGATGTGCAGTGAGACCCAGGTTGGTCAACATGCACCAAGTGTTTGATTATAATCTGATTTCCATACATGAATGTAATAAGATCATTCTTGTGCTGCACCTGTTGATCAGAGCTTAGCTCCACAGTGGAATGTAATTAGGGATGTAATTTAGCCTAACCTTATTCATAGCTAATCCAATTTAAAGCATAAATATTGCATTCAAGTGTAAGCTAAAAGACTTGCTACAGTATGCACCAGATTGCACAATTTCGAGCTGAAAAATGTAAAAGTGCCGTACCCCCCCCCCCCTGGGTTGCTACGCTCCCTCGGGCTTGGTCTCTCGCAATTTCCTATTCCCAACTATCACCCAATGTTGGCAGCCCTGCTTTGTTGGACTTCATCTTACACTAAACCTTTACTGCCTGTATCCTGTATCTATACACTGTGGACGGCTTGATTGTAATCTTGTATTGTCTTTGCTGATTGGAAAGCATATGACAGGAAGCTTTTCACTGTACACGATAATAATAAACCAAACTAAACTAAGCTAAATGTTGTGCACATGACAATAAATGCGACTTGATTCAACTTGAACTGACTCCAAGGAGACCAAATCCAGCCTCTTATTTGAAATTCATGCATCCCAGTTGCTCTTGCTCCTGAAAGCAAAAAATGGACCAAAAAACAAATTTCTCCATTTACGAAAATAGACTTTCCTTTCAAGCTGTGGTTCAATTATTGTACTGTTTTTTCATCTTATGCAAATAACCGTTCGAGTTTCTTTGCTCATGTTTAATACTTTGTCCAATATATAATGGGATATCAATCCTTTGATGGGAAAACTGGCCTGTGGTGAATTCATTGCTAAAATAAAATTTAATAACAGAAGAGCTAAAGCATTTTATAAAATATCCTCCTTCATCGTGAAGTTTTCATCAAATGGCTCTTCAAATCCTCTTCGTTCTGCACCTTCAGAAGATAGAGGAATAAATTGAGTAACTCAATGCTGAATAACATGCTGGAAAGGAAAAATACAGAGAGGGGATCCTGAACCATCTCTTGCCGTGTGTTGGCATTATAAATAAATATACTCAGTGAATGGGTGGAACTCTGAATCACTGGAGTGTAGCAGTTGTACGAGTTCAATGATATTTCACTGTCACGTTACTTACACACAGTGAAATTCCTTCTTTGCATAGAGTTCAGTAAAATTCCTACTGTACCCGGTGGCACGGTGGCACAGGGGTAGAGTTGCTGCCTTACAGCGCTTGCAGCGCCAGAGACCCGGGTTCGATCCTAGCTACGGGTGCTGTCTGTACGGAGTTTGTACATTCTCCCTGTGACCGCGTGGGTTTTCTCCGAGATCTTCGGTTTCCTCCCACACTCTCAAGACTTAGAGGTATGTAGGTAAATTGGCTTGGTGCATTTGTAAATTGTCCCTAGTGTGTGTAGGATAGTGTTAGTTTGCAGGGATCGGTGGTCGACGCGGAGTCGGTAGGCCGGAGGGCCTGTTTCCGCGATGATCTCTAATCTAAACTAAAACAACCATGCTTAAGTACAAGAGTGTAGGAATAGTGCATTACTGAGGCAATACACATGTTTCCGGCACCAAATTTTATCCTTTAATTTCTGAGTTTAAAAAAATATCAGTCTTAACTTGGCCATGAAGGCCCGTTGTCCTGGCGACGGCACTGGTTTGTAGTAGCAAGGGTGGGCCTGGCCAGGCGATGTTATTGATGCCCTCCTCTACCGCTTTGGCCTCTTGAAGCAGCGCCTGAACTAATTGAGCAGCGGCCCACCTCACCAGCACCTTAATCCGAGCACATCGATATGTGAGTGTGCCATCCCTCACCCCACACGACCACCGCTCAGCCTCCATGCCCCAGGGCACCTCCCACAGCCGACACAGTACACCAGAGCACCTCCAAGAGCGAGAGAGGTGAATCCCCAGCTCCTTTACCGTTCCTCCATCCGCTACCACCGCCATCTTGAAGGTGCATCCACGCCAGTGTGCACCATATCCAGTAAATTATAATATTCACCCAGGCAAAGACACACCAGTAGTAAAGTTGGAGACTAAAGGAACTTCAGATCCTGGAATCTTGAGTAGAACACAAAGTGCTAGAATAACTCAGCAGGTCAGACAGCATCTGTGAAGGAGATGAACAGGCAACGTTTCAGGTCAGGACACTTAGAAATAGATGACAGAACAGTACAGGACAGGTACAGGCCTTTCAGCCCACAGTGTGTGAGCTAAACATGATGCCAAAACAATTATCAGCTAGCACATAGTCCATATCCCATCGTTCACTGTATGTGTCTATCCAAAAGCCTCTTAAACGCCATATTGTAAATGGCTTCACCACCACCTAGGGTTGTCAGCTGACACGTATTAGCCGTGACATCCCGTTTATTGGGCTAAATTGGTTTGTCCCGTGCGGGACCGCCCTTGTCCCGTAATCGACTATTACTACTTGGGTCAAGGGGACTGTCGGGTCGGAGCGCTGCGTCCGGCCCCGTCTCACCCGTCCTGATGTAGTGCAGCCCATGGAGCGCAGCAGCAGCTCCTCGCCCGTGGCCCCGTTGGTTGGCAGTCTGACCTTCGCTTACCGCCGACACCACAACCCCTCCTCCTCACGGCCGATCATCGGTTCATGAGTTGGATGAGGTGCCTGACTTTGTGCGCGATGTCACTTGACCCGGGCCAAAACTCCTCAGCTGGCCCCGCCGGCTGGGCTTTGTGTGCAGTCCAGCACCCGGGCCAACTCATCATTCACCCAGCCACGGCCGAGTCAGTCAACCAATTGCCGTCGGGAATTTGTCTCTTTTTTTTACCTTTTGTCCCTTATTTGGGAGTGAGAAAGTTGGCAACCCTACCACCACCACCACTGCCACTGGCAGCACGTCCCCCCCCCCCCCCCCCCCCCCCCCCCCCCCCCCCCCTGTGTAAAAAACCTTCCTCGCGCATCCCCTTTAAACTTTGCCCTTCTCCCCTTAAAGCTATGCCCTGGAGTAGTTGATATTTCCAGTATAAAGCTGTTTGTTCAAAGTACTGCGAGTGGGGTTGGAATATTTATAATGTTAACTGTGTGGAGGAGTCAAACTGTCCTTTATAGGGGGTTTTAGCATTGAATTACTACCAAGACTAAAGTGGCTTGCTATGTTGCAAAAGGCACACTCAGGTCTCAGAGTATTGAATCTAAATTGACAATTGCTTCATCTGCTTACCCATCAAGCAGTTAAATTTTTTGATATTGTGTTATCCACTGATGATGCTTTTCACACAGTGGGTGTATGGAACCAGCTGCCAGAGGAGGTAGTTGAGACAGGTCCGAGAACAACATTTCAAATGCATTTGAACAATACATGGATAAGATAGGTTTAGAGGGCTATGGGACTACCGTGGGCAGGTGGGGCTAGTACGGGTGAAGCATTTTGGTCGGCCTGGACAAGTTGGGCCTGTTTCCATGCCGTATGGCTCTATAACATGCAATACTATACATGATCTTTTGAAAAACATTCCGGTCCTCTCTCTTCTCCTTCCAGGGACGTGACAGTCCTTTCGGGTTAGACACAGATTCCCAAGTACCTCTTCTAACCTCACCGCCACAGTAGTGCAGTGGTAGAGTTGCTGCCTTACAGCGCTTGCAGCACCGGAAACCAGGGTTCAATCCTGACTACGGGTGCAGTCTGTACGGAGTTCGGATGCTCTCCCTGTGACTCCTCCGAGATCTTCGGTTTCCTCCCACACTCCAAAGACGGACAGGTTTGTCGGGCACTTGGCTTGGTGTATGTGTAAATTGTCCCTAGTATGTGTAGGATAGTGTTAATGTGCGGGTATCGCTAGTCAATGCGAACTCGGTGGGCCAAAGGGCCTGTTTCCGTGCTGTATCTCTAAATTAAGAAACTAAATCGACTGCATCTACTGTTCCCGATGTGGGCTCCTGTACATCCTCAGAGTGTGGCCACACACAAATTGGAAGAAGAGCACCTCATATTTTGCTCGAAGATAGACAGAAAATGCTGGAGTAACTCAGCGGGACAGGCAGCATCTCTGGAGAGAAGGAATGGGTGACGTTTCGGGTCGAGACCCTCCAGCAATTTTGTGTACCACCTGCAAAGTCTGTCTGGGCTGTAGATCGCAAAAGGTAGAAGCCCAGGGGTCTGTAGACTGCACTTGCGCAGGATGTTGATTGATTGAGGGATGCAGCTGGGAAATAAGCCCTTTGGTCCGTCGAGTCCACATCAACCATCAATCACCCGTTCACACTAGTCCTAAATTATCCCACTTTCGCATCCACCCGTTACACTCCAGGGCCAATTAACCTACAAACCCGCAGAAGATGACTGAAGAAGGGTCTCCACCTAAAAATAACACCTATCCATGGTCTCCAGGGATGCTGCCTGACATACTGAGTTACTCCAGCGTTTTGTGTCTTTCCTTGGTAAACCACCATTTTAGTACGTTTCTACTCAATTCATGTGCTACTGTGCTCAACATATCCTCACTGCCAGGGAGCCATGGGACAGAATAATTTACTCTCTTATACTTCATATCTGGAGGTAGTAGCAGCCAGAATAAATAGAGAAAAGAAAATTATATATTTTTTTGTTGAACTATAACTGAGGGAGAATAATCAAATAAACTAGGATTCTCATTCTAGTTCCGGATATTACAGATTGTAGCAGCAGTGCAGACAATAAAGGAAAGGTTTGGTTTAAATTATTAATGGTTCCTGACCTTGGGTGCTGTCTGCATGGAGTTTGCACGTTCTTCCAGTGACCTCGTGGGTATGCTCCAGGTGCTTCCTCCCACGTACCCAAAACGTGGGGAATCCCCTCCGTAAATTGCCCTTATAGTGTAAGGGTGTGGACGAGAACGTGGGATAACATAGAACTGATGTGAACTGGTGATCAATGGGCCGAATGGCTTGTTACCATGCTGTATATATAAACTAAACTAAACTAAACTAAATCTGCAGCATCAACCAAACTTTTATATTTAATTTTTATCTTTAAAAAATGTAAATCTTATATTTAACTGTAAAAAGATGTTTGCACAGGAACATGAATAGGATAGGTGTAGAAGGAAATGGGAGGTGGGACAAGTTTGGATAGGGTATGATAGACACAAAACTCAGCAGGACAGGCAGCATTTCTGGAGTAAAGGAATAGGTGACGTTTTGGGTCAAAACCCTTCTTCAGTCAGAGAGGTGGTCGCGTTGGGCCGAAGAGCTTGTTTCCATCTGGTATGACTGCATGATTGTATATTCATGATCTGACTGATCATTTGGTACCGAGAAGTAATACAGGCTGAGTTGTTTGTACTACTGCGCAAACAGTGGATGCGAGCTCAACAACTCCACTTTACGATATAATCAGTCAATCTGTAAGTTTGAAATAGAACATAGAAGATAGAACAGTACAGGAGATAGACACAAAATGCCCGAGTAACTCAGCGGGTCTGGCAGCATCACTGGAGAGAAGGAATAGGTGACGTTTCGGGTCGAGACCCTTCTTCAGACTGAACAAGCCCTAACTAGTCCTGGGCTGTTCTCACCTCTTCACCTCTCTCCCCTGCCCCTACTCTCAGTCTGCGTCACCCATCCTTTATCTCCAGAGATGCTGCCTGACCTATCCAGTTACTCCAGCAGTTGGTGCCTATCGGTAGAAAGACTATATTGGTGCTTGTGTATCTGTGGCTTCTTGCTATGATTTAAAACAAAAATGCAAATTACATTAAAATTGCATATCTCTCCGACTGGAATCTAATTTTGTCACACTTGTGCTCTCATAAATTATTCCTCTTTGGTTAGAAAAGGCAGTTGCCCAGAGCCTGGTGATCGATGAGCTCAGTGTCTTGGGATATGGTAGCAGGTTAATCTATAAATCAGGTCTGCATCATTGCTTAAAATTCCCAACTTTAACATTCCAATTTTAGACCTCATTTGGTATTTTGCCATGAAAGAACTAAGCAGTAAATTTAAGTGATAAGCCTTACGTAAACTAATCCCTGCACACCCTGTGGCGCATTGATGTCAATTGGTGAAGGCTTCTATTCAGAGCATTTACAAATATAACATGACCCTCCAAAACTGATTTCAATGTCTAATAACCACTTACTTATTATAATGAAAAACACAATTGGAATTTTTCATGACAGGAGTGATATGTTTTCGCATCCACCCGTGTGCTTACCAAAGGCAAGTGAAGGTTTTATTTTTGAGCTCCTCATAATAAATGTTGGTTCTCGTGGTTAAAAGTCTGTACAGGTTCACCACTGATTTTCCAGCAGCTGGTGGTCTGGCACCTCCTTTAATCCGGCCTAAATTACGAGAAAGCATTTGAAATCTCCCCCCCGAAAATGTGGCACCTAGGCCTGGCGAGGCGACCAATCTCGCCCTCATTGGGACTTCCGTGACCGATCTGGGGGTCGAATTTGCTCTCTGCGTCCGGGGCTCTGGAACTCCGGCCCAGCAGATCCCTTCCCATAGCTAACTTTGCGGGTGGGTATCTAGGCTCCTTGGCTGCCCAAGCAGACCGTTCTAGTACTATTGGACATCTCTCAGAGGCTGCGACCTCTGTTGGTCCAGCAAAACTGACAATCCAGAAAGGATCTGGAACCAATGGTGCCAGAACATCTGTGGTGGACTCATGCTTGTGGGGATGTGCACATTCCCATTAACTAATGGAATTATTGATGATTGCCAGATCCTAAAAGACACAAAATGCAGGAGTAACTGTGCACATCAGGCAGCAACTCTGGAGAACGTTGATGGGTGGCGTTTCGTGTGGAAGCCCTTCTTCAGGCTGATTAAAGGAGGGGGATGAAAGCTGGAAAAGGGGTGAGGCAGAACAACGTGTGTCAGTAATAGGTCAACCAACCAGGCGAATGGGATTTTTTATTGATGGGCGGATGGTTGGAACAAAGGCCAGAGATAAGAACAAAAGGTGTGAGGCAGGTTTGAAGAGTTGTGCATTATGAAGCCAGGGGGAGGGAAAGTAGTGGGGGCTGGTGGAGGGGAGAATTAGGTGGGAGTCCAGGTGGTGCCCAGGGGAGGGAAGGGGAGAGATAAAGAGGAGGGAGGATGTGCGGGTGTGCGGGTTAGAGATAATGTAGAATTGGAGAATTCCACATAGATATCGTTGGAAAGATTTTAACCTTGTGTAAGTTGCTTGCATGCTTTGTTAGAAAATATAAGTTTAGTTTTAGGTTATTTTAGTTTAGTATATGAAATAGTGAATCATTTACTGTAAGTTAGTGTATTAGTGTATAAATATAAGTATTTCATTCATGTGATTATATTTTATTGTTTCAAGTTCCAAGGGCGCATTTTGATCGGCCAATTGGCCTTTTAACATCATTGACTTTCCTTGTGTTTGGAAACCAAATCATATGCGTCCTGTCCATGTCCTCGCCATTTGCCTGCAATTGGCCAGTGTCTCTCTCAATCGTTAGTATCCACGTATCTGTACCATGAATATTGTTCAACCTGTACATTATCTGTACAAATGCCTGACCATCCTCAGAATCTTGTACTTCTCCATGAGATGACCCTGGTCTTTCTAAACTTCAGTGAACATAGGCCGCTGTTACGTAATTCCTCTTCATAAGATGACTTCCTTATCCCAGGGACCATTCCAGTTACACCAACTTCAAAGCAAGCATAGATCCTTCCATCGAGGCCATAACTGCTGACAATTCTCACCGTGGTCCCACCAAAGGCCTGCGTAACCTCAGCAAGACTTTTGACGCTGATCTTTTGTGATTAAGGCCGTTCTACCATTTCTCTACCTGATTGCCTGTTGTAATTGAAAGTTTCATAAACTCCACATTAAGACCGATCTGTGTACCAAAGTTGACTACTTTACTTGCAGTACTTCTTGAAATTTAGAATTTAGAATATAGAATGTAGTCTGCACCAAATATGATGTCAAGTTAAACTAATCCCCTCTGCCTGTACATGATCCATATCCCCTCATTCCCTGCAATCCACGTGCCTATCCAGCCTAAATGTTGTGTTTATTCTTTCTTCTCAATGAATTGTCACCTTGTCATGGTGGAGAAGCTTCTGTGGTCCAAGATCCTGAGATCAATGCCGTCTGGAGCTGTGCTCCTGGTGGGGTCACCCATGGCGGTAAGATCCAGGGGAAGGTCTCTGACAAAGAGCAATCCAACCAAGACCTCAATGGTGGAACAGGCAGAGGATGATAGCTGACCTTAGTGGAGCATCTCAACGGCTGGGAAGGTGGATGAAGGCTGCAGCAGAAAAGGATCTCCGGTATCTCCACTGATGTTAACCCAGCTCTTTCACACTATCCTGCAGAAAGGAACTGCAGATGCAGGTGAGAAAAAGTCTGGTCTGAAGAAGGGTCCCGACCCGAAACCTTTTTCTTTGTTTACGAGGATGTTGCCAGGGCAAGAGGGTCTGAGCTTTAGGCAAAGGTTGAATAAAACTGATTGATTGATTGATTGAATAGGCTGGGACTCTATTCCTTGGAGCGCAGGATGATGCGGGTTGATCTTATAGAGGTCTATACAATCATGAGAGGAATAGATCGGGTAAATGCACAGAGTCTCTTGCCCAGAGTAGGTGAATCGAGGACCAGTGGACATAGATTTAAGGTGAAGGGGAAATGACTTAATAGGAATCTGAGGGGTAACTTTTTCACAAAGGGTGGTGGATGCATGGAACAAGCTGCCAGAAAATGTATTTGAGGCAGGGACTATCCCAACTTTTAAGAAGCAGTTAGACAGGTACTTGAATAGGACAGGTTTGGAGGGATATTGACCAAACACTGGCAGGTGGGATTAGTGTAGCTGGGACATGTTGTCCGGTGTGGGCAAGTTGGGCCAAAGGACCTGTTTTCACATTGTATCACTATGACTCTATGACTCCAGAGATGCTGCCTGACTCGCTGAGTTACTCCAGTATTTTGTGTCTATCTTCTCTCCATTATTCCTCAGAAACTGCTCTGCTCCAGTAATCTGTGTACTGGTGTGCTCCTTCATAAATAGTACCAGGGGTTGCATCAATGCACCTTGCTTAGTTTAGCCATTTTCTGCCTGAATTTACTAGTCAAATTTTACTTTCATTGAATTCCTTTCTATTTGGCAAAAAATGCATTTGATTCAGGATCATTGTTCTTGCCTTCTATTCCAAGTTCTGCTGGCAAGTTACTACTCTTGGAAATCTTGCGTGGCCAAATGGAATCACTCACTCTCTCAAGGGAAATGTCACCAATATTGACAAAAGCATGAGGATGCAATAGCTCCAAGTCTCCATTAGGTGGCATCAAGCAAACCGCTGAACAGCAAGAAGAGAAAGGAATGGCTAGGGTAAAAGGTAGGCTTTAGAGGTACAGCGCGGAAACAGGCCCTTCGGCCCACCGACCAGCGATCATCCCTTGCACTGGCACTATCCTAAACACTAGGGACATTTTACAATTTTACCAAAGCTAATTAATCTACAAAGCCACACGTCTTTGGAATACGGGAGGAAGCCGGGACACCTGGAGAAAACCCCATGCAAATACAGTGAGAACGTTGAAACTCCGTACATACAGCACCCGTAGTCAGGATCAAACCCGGGTCCCTAGAGCTGTAAGGTGGCAACTCTACTGCTGCGCCACCATGCCGTCCGTCATTTTGGAGGACACAGAATTTCTTATTGTATTGTTATTGAATTTTATTATTATTAGCGCCAGGGGGCGTCGCGCGATGGCAGCCTCGCCAGCAGTCTGTCGGTCTTTTTCGTCTATTTTTTGTTTTAAAAGTTTTTAGAGTGTTCTAAAACTCTTGCCGCAGTGTAGTCGAGGCCAGTTCTTGGCTATATTTAAGAGGGAGTTAGATGTGGCCCTTGTGGTGGGGATCAGAGGGTATGGAGAGAAGGCAGGTACGGGATACTGAGTTGGATGATCAGCCATGTTCATATTGAATGGCGGTGCAGGCTCGAAGGGCCGAATGGCCTACTCCTGCACCTAATTTCATGTTTCTATGTTTCTGTGTTTCTCTGGTTTGTTTTATGCGGGGGTGGGGGAGGATGGAGGGGGGGAGGGGGAAACCGTTTATCAATCTCTTACCTTGCCGTAGATGCACATTTTTTTTCTGGATCGTATCTCCGGTCGCTCTGCGACCCAACATCATGGAGGCCTTGCTTGAGACTGTCTTTGAGCCCCACTTCGGGGATGTGGACTTACCATCGGAGCTGATCCCTTGCCTGCAGATTTCACCATCGAGGAGCTATCAGTCTAGGGTAGAGACTGATGTTGGGAAGCTCCAGTAGCAGAAGGTTTCGACCAACCCCTACCCGGGGTCAGATCGCCCTGCACCGGGAAGCTGAGATCGCCCCCCCCCCCCCCGATGCAGGAGTTTGATCGCCCCGACGTGAGGGCCCAAACACCGCCGGCTACGGGAGCTAAGATCACCCCGTCAACGGAAGGCTCGAGGCCCCCGACCGTGGGAGAACAAAGAAGGGAAGAGATTTAACATTTTTTTTCGCCTTCCATCACAGTGAGGAATGTGGAGGAGTCACTGTGGTGGATGTTTATGTTAAAATGAATTTTGTGTGTCTTGTTGCTTTTTATTGGTATGACTTTATTGGCAAATCAAATTCCTCATATGGTGCAAAACGTACTTGGCTAATAAAGTATGATTATGAGTATGATTTATTTACACGTGTTAATCTAATAACACTTGCACAACCATTACGCTCAAGATTTACAAGTATACATACTCTACAGTCGAAGCTGTTCGTCCATGCCTGATTGCAAACTGTTTCTAAGGCTTCTGTAATTACTGCTTTTGCAGGGAATTGTACGGGAATTGCCTGAGACAACCCCCTCTAATTGTTCCCAGAACTGGCAAGGGTTCAATGAAGTGGAATTTAACTTGTTTTCATTGAAAAAGGACATTATCCTGATCACGAAAATTCTGAGGGGAACATTTATTTAATTGAAGACCGTGCTTGGAGGAATGAAAGGGAAGAGTGTAACTACAATATTATTGTGCCTCAAGCAAGGTTAGAGATTAGAAACATTCTTCTTTCCCACTGAGTTGTATATATATTGAAAAAGTCCCTCAGGAAAAACAGAATTGATGCTATTTTGCTGCATGCTTTTAAAGTGGAACTGGATAAAAGAAATTAAGGAAATGAATAAAAATGGTTTTCCATTTGCTCGATGATTAAAAACCTATGCAATATATCCGTAGTTGTTTTACTGGTTGGTTTTAAATTAGAGTATATTAGAGGATTGCATGTAACCAGGAACAAATAATATTGACGGATTGACAACTTGAAGTCCTAGATATGTGTGGGAGGGGACTTCCGAACTGCCCGTTTATACTGAAGATAGACATAGAAGAAAACAGCTTTTCATTGTACCTCAGTACATGTGACAATAATAAACCTATCGCTAAAAAGCTGGAGTAACTCAGCGGGTCGGGCAGCATCTCTGGAGAGAAGGAATAGGTGAATCGAAATTCTGTGTGAAGAAGAATTCCAACCTGAAACGTCACCTGTTCCTTTTATCCAGAGATGCTGCCTGACCTGTTGAGTTACTCCAGCAATCTGTGTCTTAGTTGACTACCTGTGGATTTCCAGCTCCATGGCTTCCACAGGGTTACCTTCCTCAGAACTGGAGAGGGTCCAGAAGACGTTAACGATAATGATCCTGGGGATGATTGGGTTAACTTATGATGAGCGTTTGACAGCGCTGGACCTGTACTCGCTGGGTCTCTGATGATGCTGTAAATCCTCCTGTAAATCCCTTAGATGGTGGGGAGGTCAGAACCGGTGATGGACCGGGCAGTGTTCACCACTTTTTGCAGTCTTCTTTGCTCCTGGGCGTTTAAGTTGTTGAACCAGGCTGTGATGCCTACAGTACACTTGTAGACATTCAAGAGAATCCTCTCTGACAACCTCTCTGTCTGTCCAACCTCTCCCAGTAGCGACCACCCCCTCATGCACACATCATTCTGGTAAACCTCCTTTACTTGAGTTTAGAGATACAGCGCGGAAACAAGCCCTTCGGCCCATCGAGTCTGTGCCGACCCCATACACTAGTTCTATCCTAGACATTCTAGACACTAGAGATAATTTACAATATTACCAAAGGCAATTCGCCTATAAACCTGTTTGTGTTTGGAATGGGGGAGGAAAGTGGAGCACCCGGAGAAAACCCACACAGTCCCAGGGAGAACGTACCAACTCCGTACAGACAGCACCCGTAGTCAGGATCAAACCCCGGGTCTCTGGCGCTGTAAGGCAGCAACTCTACCTCTGTGCCACTGTGGCTCCTCTGCACACTTCCCAAAGCCTCCACGTCCTTCCTGTATTGGGGGCAACCTGAAGTTGGGAGTTCATAACCCGTGAAGTCCGGTAATCGTACACCGTACACCTTTCCTGCCTGGCTCTTGATACTACCCTGACCAGCTTGCGGCTTTGACAGCTGGCAGACAGCTCAGGTGGTAATCCCAACTTTGCTAATCTTGATTTTTAAACTAGTGTAGGAGGGCGAGGGAGGAACGTTGCTGGTGTAGGATGACAATCGGTGACCCTATGATCGGGCTCCGGGTTGCAGGGGTCCCCGACAGCACAACAAACTGACCAATCCTTCTTGCTGCCACTCACTTTTCAATCAAAAATGTCTAGCTTGCAAGCCTGACATTCATATTTCCCACGTTTCATTAAGGTTGACATATCGGACAGCTTTAAAAGAGTGATGTTCATATGAGTGTTCCTTTATGAAGATAACACTCTTGAGACTGTCCAAACAATATTTAATATAAAACTCTTGACTGATTCCATCCGACCGTCTTTCCAGCAGTCAGTCCCGGCAGCTGCCTCAGCAGCCAGCTCAGCACATGCAGTGGTGACCTTCAACTGATACTACACAGCAAAAGGTCTACCACCTTTTAGTGCCGACACCACCGTTTCTGATCTTCCTTTATAAGTCCCTGGGTTACATGGATTTTCACTTCCGTGAAATATTATACTAGTATTATTATAATAATAATAATTGATATTACTATATTAATATTATAATACATATTGGCATGATACAGCTGTAGGAAGGAAATTGCGGATGCTGGTTTAAACCAAAGATAGACACAAAATGCTGGAGTAACTCTGCGGGACAGGCAGCATCTCTGGAGAAAATGAATGGGTGACGTTTCGGGTCGAGAACCCTTCTTCAGGCTCTGTGTCTCCTTCTCCCCTGACTCTCAGTCTGAAGAAGTGTCTCGACCCGAAACATCACCCATTCCTTTTATCCAGAGACGCAGCCTGTCCCGCTGAATTACTCCAGCATTTGGTATTATATAGCATCGTGAAAGCTGCCGTGTATCCTTTTTTCAATTCCTTATCTGGTTTTCTTTTGAAATAATCAGTCTTACATCCAAATTATTTGTCCGTCTAATTCCCAAACTCGCAGAAAGGCTTTGCAAGTCTCCAAATTGGAAAATGGTTTCTGAGAGAATTAGGAAAAGCATGAGTATTCTGATGTAATTTATTATTAAGATTATTCTTACAACAAGATACACGTAGATTATGGGAATTAACAGCTTTGTGAATCTTGTACAACTACGAATCCAATTTGTTGGAAGTCTCAGCAAATGTAATGTTAAAATAGTTTAGTTTAGTTTAAAGATAGTCCTTTTGATCCACTGAGTCTGTGCTGACCAACGGCCACCCTTACACTAGTTCTATCCTACACACTAGTGCCAATTTACAGAAGCCAATTAACCTGCAAACATGCACGTCCTTGGAGTGTGGGAAGAAACTGGAGCACCTGGAGAAAACCCACGTGGTCACGGTGAGAATGTACAAACTTCACACGGGCAGCACTCGATTTTTGATTAATAAAGGGCCCGTCCCACTGTACGAGCTATTTCCCGAGTTCTCCCGAGTTTCCCATGATTCGAACTCAGAGAATTATGCTAATTGCCGCTCGTAGGTACTCGGGGCTCTCGTGGCCATTTCTCAACATGTTGAAAAATCTTCACGAGTCTTCACGAGCTTACTGCGTTTCCCGCATACCTGCCTTTAGCGTTACGAGGCGCTAAGAGATGTACCGAGCTCCGACATACCCGCTACATACATTCTACGTGCTTACCACGAGTTTGATTGTTTTAAAACTCGGGAGAGCTCTTGAATTTACATAGAAACATAGAAAATAGGTGAAGGAGTACGCCATTCGGCCCTTCGAACCTGCACCGCCTTTCGATATGATCATGGCTGATCATCCAACTCAGTATCCCATACCTGCCTTCTCTCCATACCCCCTGATCCCTTTAACCACAAGGGCCACATTGGATGAAACGTTCACACTAAAAGTTTTTCAGCGTTAAAGCATAGAACATAAAACAGTACAGCACAGGAACAGACCCATCGGCCCACAATGTCTGTGTGAAACATGATGCCAAGACCAATTCCTATATGCCTGCACATAATCCATATCCCTCTATAATCTGCATATCCATGTGCCTATCCTAGTATAGGTGGGGCATTTTGGTCGGCATTGGACGGGTTATCCGCTTTGGTATCAAAAACAGGAAGGCAGATTACTATCTAAATGGCATCAAGTTGGGAAAAGGGGAAGTACAACAGGATCTGGGGGTCCTTGTTCATCAGTCTATGAAAGTAAGCATGCAGGTACAGCAGGCAGTGAAGAAAGCGAATGGCATGTTGGCCTTTATAACAAGAGGAGTCGAGTATAGGAGCAAAGAGGTCCTTCTGCAGTTGTACAGGGCCCTAGTGAGACTACACCTGGAGTATTGTGTGCAGTTTTGGTCCCCTAATTTGAGGAAGGACATTCTTGTTATTGAGGGAGTGCAGCGTAGGTTTACAAGATTAATTCCCGGGATGGTGGGACTGTCATATGCTGAGAGAATGGTGCGGCTGGGCTTGTATACTCTGGAGTTTAGAAGGATGAGAGGGTATCTTATTGAAACATATAAGATTGTTAAATGTTTGGACACGCTAGAGGCAGGAAACATGTTTCCGATGTTGGGGCAGTCCAGAACAAAGGGCCACAGTTTAAGAATAAGGGGTAAGCCATTTAGAATGGAGATGGGGAAACACTTTTTCTCACAGAGAGTTGTGAGTCTGTGGAATTCTCTGCCTCAGAGGACGGTGGAGGCCGGTTCTCTGGATACTTTCAA
Source organism: Leucoraja erinaceus (assembly GCF_028641065.1). NCBI lineage: Eukaryota > Metazoa > Chordata > Chondrichthyes > Rajiformes > Rajidae > Leucoraja > Leucoraja erinaceus. Next base: position 11,342,053 of record NC_073401.1, on the reverse strand, counting down.
GAGAGAACTAGATATGGCTCTTAAAGATAGCAGAGTCAGGTGATATGGGGAGAAGGCAGGATCGGGGTACTGATTGGGGATGATCAGCCATGATCACATTGAATGGTGGTGTTGGCTCGAAGGGCCATATGGCCTACTCCTGCAACTATTGTCTATTGTCTATTGTTAGACTGAAGGGAATGTTTCCCTGCTGAATGACTCTAAGACACAAGGGGCCATTTGGTCAAACGGGTACATGCCAGCACCAAGCAGAGCAATTCCATTAACCCTATTCCCAGTCTACTCCCTTCCCTTGAGCCTTGCAATTTATTCATTTTAAAATGTTGACCAACTTTGCCATCCTTTGCTTCTTATCTACATTAATGGGCAATTTATAGCAGCCAATTAACATTGCAGTACAAATTCGGAATGCAGGAGGAAGTCAGGTCATCCGAGGGAAGCCCTCATGGAAAGCATGCACACTCCACACAAACAGTACCCGGATCAAACCCGCATCGTTGGAAATAAGTTAATAAGTTCTAGGAGCAGAATTAGGCCATTCGGCCCATCAAGTCTAATCCGCCATTCAATCATGGCTGATCTATCTCTCCCTCCCAACCCCATTCTCCTGCCTTCTCCCCATAGCCATTGACACCCTTAATAATCAAAATTTGTCAATCTCAGCCTTAAAAATATCCACTGACTTGGCCTCCACAGCCATCTGTGGCAATGAATTCCACCGATTCACCACCCCCTGACTAAAGAAATCCCTTCTCATCTCCTTTCCAAAGGTGCATCCTTTGATTCTGAGGCTGTGGCCTCTGGTCCTAGATTCTCCCACTAGTGGAAACATCCTCTCCACATCCACTCTATCCAGACCTTTCACTATTCGGTAAGTTTCCATGAGGCCCCACCTCATCCTTATAAACTCCAGCGAGTGCAGTCCCAGAGCCTTCAAACACTCATTATATGAAGTGTGAAACAACAGGGCCAAAGTGGCAGAGCACTCACGATGGGCCGAGTGGCCTCCCATTCCTGCTTCCATGTTCTATGTTGTTAAAAAAAAGCACGGCAAAATTATCTATGAGATGTAGGGACAACCTCTTCAGGAGAAACATCATAAAAGCTTTATTGACCTGTTTAGTGATTTACAACATTAGCTGAGGGCTTGATATGTTCTATCTGTTCAGTGTGACCTCAATCATAAATCTCATGCAATTCAATAAGCTCAAATGCTCAAAGCACCACCGCTGGGGAAAAAAATACGTTTTGTAAAAAAAAAAAATCACAAATTTCAGAGCTGCGACATAATATTGTTATATTTTCTCTGAAGTATGGAACGCTCCCTTGGAAGCAGGAGGCTGAGGGGTGATCTCATAGAGATGTCCAAAATCACGAGGGGAATAGATAGGGTGAAGGCACAGGGTCTTTTACCCAGGAGAGGGGAAACAAGCACCAGGGGACATAGGTTTAAGGCAGTGGTTCCCACAGGGGGGCAATTTCCACCTAATGTTTTTTTTTTTTTTTTTTTCACAATTTTTTAGTAATTTCTTGCTCAGAACTTTAACTGTCTTTTGTTTATTTCATTTTTCTTTTTCATGGATGCCATGTTCTTTTGAAGCTTGTTTAAACCAAGGTATTGGCGTTTTAAGCTTCTTCAGCTGAAACGGAGTTCACTTTTTAAATGATAAGAATTATATATCACCACATGGGGGGGGGGGCATCAGGATTTTAGAGGTGATTAGGTGGGGCATGGCCAAAAAAAGGTTGGGAACCACTGGTTTAAGGTGAGAGGTGCAAGGTTTATTAGGAACCCTGAGGGGCAGCTTCTTCACTCAGAGGGTGGTGAGTGTACGGAACGAGCTGCCTGAAGATAGACACATAATCCTGGACCAACTCAGCGGACCAGGCAGCATCTTTGGAGAAAATGGACAGGTGACGTTTCAGCTCGGAACCCTTCTTCAGAACGATGGTACAATTGATCACAATAAGTCCGAAGGAGGATCCTGACCCAAAACGCAGCCTATCCATTTTCCCCGGAGATGCTGGGTAGCGCTGGTTTACACTGAAGATCGACACAAAATGCTGCAGAAAGTCAGCGGGACAGGTGGCATCTCTGGTTGAGGAGAAATTCTTTAAAGTAGGCATACCTTGAGGAGCTTTCGCAGGACAGCAGACAGAATGCGTAGGAAGGAACTGTAGATGCTGGTCTAGACCTGAAACGTCATCCATTCCTTCTATACAGAGATGCTGCCTGTTCAGCTGAGTTACCCCAATATTTTGTGTTGGTCTTTGGTATAAACTTTGTATTATATTTTGAGCTGCCAGAGGAGATGGCTGAGGCAGGTACTATAACACCATTTAAAAGAGAATTAGACAGGTACATGGACTTGGCAGGCAAGTGGGACTAACGTAAATGGGGCATCTTGGTTGGCACGGGCAATTTGGGCTGAAGGGTCTGTTTCCGTGCTGTATGATCTCATTGAAGCATACAGAATAGTGAAAGGTTTGGATAGAGTGGATGTGGAGAGGATGTTTCCACTAGAGGGATAGTCTAGGAATAAAGGTCATAGCCTCAGAATTAAAAGACGTTCTTTTAGGAAGGAGATGAGGAGAAATGTATTTAATCAGAGGGTGGTAAATCTGTGGAATTCTTTGCCACAGAAGGGTCTGGAGGCCAAGTCAGTGGATATTTTTAAAGCAGAGATAGATAGATTCTTGATTAGTGCAGGAGTCAGAGGTTATGGGGAGAAGGCAGGAGAATGGGGTTAGCAGGGAGAAACAGAGCAGCCATGATTGGATATAGATGATGGGCCGAAGGGCCTAATTCTACGCCTATCACACGATCTTATGACCTTATGACTCTGGGACTCTTTGTACCAAATGGGATACTCGATGTGTTGAGCATTCTTTTATCCATATGTGGGGGACTTTGAATGTAAGGGAACTCTGTGGGAAACTCTTCACCCATCCCGTTTTATCTTTTTGATTTGGCAGCAACTGGTGCTCTGCATGAGGATGTCCAAACTGGAGATCATCATGCAAAATATTCCTGGCAATGATTTGACGTCTTAACCTGTAATGATCGTTGAAAGCAACATGAAAGTCTGCAAAATCTGTAAATTAATAGTGTCATTTATGCAAATAAAAGGCGGTATGTAGATTCACTTGAGGGTTAGTTTTCAAACAGTTGTCCTTTTAAGGAAAGAAATTCCTCTGATCACTTTGATAATTTCCATCTCATGATGTGTGAGCTTTTGACGGCACTGGGCCTGTACTCGCTGGAGTTTAGAAGGATTAGGGGGACCTCAATGCAACTTATACCGAAGATAGACACTTCAGATAGATAGATAAATGCTGCAGTTACTCAGCGGGTCAGAAGGCATCATCTCTGGAGAGAATGAAGGGGTGACGTTGCGGGTCGGGACCCTTCCTCTGAGAGTCAGGGGAGAGGGAGACATAAAGATGTGGAAGGGTAAGGTGTGAAAGCGAGCGATCAAAGGGGATGCAGATCAACGAAAATGTAGAATGGATCAATGTTAGCTAAGGGGAAGGTGGCAATGAAGCTTACAGATGAATCAGGAGGACAGTGAAACTAATCAGGGAACTGGGATGGGAGAGGGCTGGAGAGAGAGGGAAAGCAAGGGTCTCGACCTGAAACGTCACCTATTCCTTTTCTCCAGAGATGCTGCCAGACCCACTGCATTGTCTATGTGTTATGATCACAGGCCTGTAATGCTGCTCCGTGGCAGTCCCATGTTCTGTTGTGGGTACATGTGGTAATTAAACACTGGTGACTCACACAGTGGATCCAAGAATCACGGAGGGAGTCCGTGTAATTCATTTTAAAGTTCTTCAATGCTTTCTGTGGTCAGTGGTTTTACGTTTAGCTCCTCTGACCCTCTGCCGGCATCTAACCATGATGGCAGCAGGAGTCAGTGGTGAGAGAAGAACGCTGGCGTGATGGCAAGTGGATCTGACTCCTTCGGGACACACACAAGAACTTTATCCAGGACTACAATGAGCCAGCTGCTATTTACTAGGTAGATTGCTCTGAGCTCCACTGAAGATAGGCACAAAATGCTGGAGTAATGCTTGAGACCCTTCTTTAGACTGAGAGTCAGGGGAGAGAGAGACACTGAGATATGGAAGGGTAAGGTGGGAAACCAAGACATCAAGGGGGACAAAGGTCAGGGAAATGTAGAATAGGTCATTGTTAGCTAGGGGAAGTTGACAACGAAGCATACAAAGATAACATTTAATTAGGAGGACAGCCAGACTGGTCGGAGAGCTAGGATGGGGGAGGGATGTGAAGAGCGGGAAAGTGAGTTCAACTAATCTCCTCTGCGTGCAGATGTCCCATATCCCTCCATTCCCTGCATATCCATGGCCTATCGAAAAACCTCTTAAACATCACTATCCTATCTGCCTCCACCATCTGCCTCCAGTGCTTTCCATGCATCCACCACTCTCTGTGTAAAAAACTTGCCCCAACATCTCCTTTTAACATTACACCTCTCACCAAAAAAAAGATTTTCACTTTACCTCTGTACACGTGACAATAAACTAAATTAAACAAACTAGACTAGACTAAACTAGACTAGACTACACTACACCAGACCAGACCAGACCAGACTAGACCAGACCAGACTAGACGAGACTAGACTAGACTAGACCAGACCAGACCAGACTAGACCAGACGAGACCAGACCAGACTAGACGAGACTAGACGAGACTAGACTAGACTAGACTAGACTAGACTAAACTAAACTAGACTAGACTAAGCTAACTTAACCTAAATCAAACTAAACTAAATTAAACTAAACTAAACATTTCAACCCTGGGAAAGGTTCTGACTGTCTACCCTATCTATGCCTCTCATAATTTTACATTGTTCTATCTTTCCTTCTGCCCGTGGATGATGTTGAAAGAATACTGTGTGAGATGCTCCATTTTATATTCACACGGAGTTTATCATTAAGACCAGTGAAAGAACAAGAGAATAGTCCTGTAATTGAAAACTTCAGCCATGAAGCAATTGTGGGCAGTTAATAGTTTCTGCGCACTGTCACATTAATGTAATGATATAGGTATTGGTTTATTATTGTCATGTTTAACGAGGTGCAGTGAAAAGCCGTTGTCTGTGTGCTATCCAGTCAAATCAGAGAATACTGTGCTTGAATATGAACAACAGGTAGAGTGAATAGAAGAAATACCAGAGTGTAGGATGTAGTTTTTCAGCATTGTAGTGTTACTGTTGAGAGAGAAAATCCAATGTTTACAACAAGGTAGGTTGGAAGATCAGGACTGGGGGCACTAAAGAGCCTGTCCCACTTTCACGACCTAATTCACGACCTCTGCCGATTTTGCCCTTGACTTATACTCGCAGCATGGTCGTCACGAGGCCGTAGGAGGTCGTAGCAGGCCGTGATGCTAGTTGTAGGTACTCGTGGCATCAAGTAGGTCAGGGCGTTTTTTCTAGCATGGTGAAAAATGTCCACGAGTAAAAAAGGTCACGAGTTAGGTGGTGAAAGTGGGACAGACCCTAAACAGAGAAGAAGAAGCTGTTTAGGGTCATTGAGTCACGGAGTCACACGGTGTGCAAACAGGCCCTTCGGCCCAACTTGCCCATGCTGACCAACATGCCCATCTACAGTAGTCCTGTCTGTCTGCGTTTGGCCCATATCTAAACCTGTCCTATCCATGTACCTTTCTAAAAGTCTCTTAAATGTTGCGATAGTACCTGGTGATTTTAATCCACTAAACCCAGAGGCAAATACAGCCTTAAAAGGCTGAATTAAGGGAATAGCATTTGTCCTCTGGCAGCAAGCTCCATATTATTTGGTAAATTTTATTATTTGTCAGCAAAATATATTAAAACGTCACTGGAAAGACTTTGTCGATGAAATTAGTTTCCTGGGAAAAACCAGCAGGGTTTAATTTATTTGGAGCAGATCACAAGGTTAAAACAAATATAAAGTTTACAGAAGAGGCCATTTGGCAGATAATGCTTGTGTCAGCTCTTTGCACTTGTCCAACAAACCACTATAGCCACCTACTTATTATCTTAGAGACCACTTCTATTTGACAACCCTTCATCACTGAATCCCTATACAGTGTGGCATGTTACCACAAGAAAGAACTTTCATGATTCTAAAAGCTAGCTGGTATACCTTCTTTTAATCTTCCCATTCTTCTGAAAATTTCCCTTGAGTAGTGCAAATGAATTTGTGCTGTGCCTCCTGGAATAGGGTCCTTTAGTCATTCTCGTCATTATTTAGGGTATGCTTGCAACACTACTGATCCACTCCATGCTCGTTTCATAAACACAGTTTAATACGCTACTTCACAGATTGAATGTATATTCATTTAACTCCCATTCTTTGTACCTGATTAATTGATTGAAAGATGGAGCATGGAAACAGGCTCTTTGAGCCAGCGAGTCCACGTCAGCCATCGGTCACCATTACACACCAGTTCTATGTTATCCCACATTCGCATCCACTCCCTACACAATAAGGACAATTTACAGAGGCCAATTGACCTACAAGCCCACACGGCTTTGGGATGGGGAGGAGCGCCCGGAGGAAACCTACGCAGTCACAGAAAGAACGTGCAAACTCCACACGGACAGCACCTGCGGTATGAATCAAACTAGGGTCTCGGGCACTGTTGGACACAACTCTACCAGCTACAAGACTGTAATCACAAACCTCAATTGTGTACAACCTTCCAAAGCACAAGGAACAATTGACTTACATTCATTATTTAATCTTTTATATAAATTTTCCCTATCATTTAATAATCTATGCACATTTATTTATTTTAACGAGTTACCAAATTAAGCTCAACACACGAGCCCACGACTGGATGGAGAGAGGAATCACTCCGACTGAATGCCTCGCCAGCGGGCACGACCTCCCATGGCCAACCTGGAAGACCCTCAACAGATTATGAGTGGAGCAGGGGAGGTGCAAAGCACTTATGAAAGCATGGAACTACCAGGCAGAAGACACATGCTGCTGCGGAGCAGTACAGGCAATGTCCCACCTACTGGAGTGTGACGATGCCCCCCAGTGCAGCCCCCAGGACCTGGCTGAACCGACCCGACCCGACCAGCTGTGACCTGCGCCAGATACTGGCAGAACGACATCTGAGATTGCAACGGACTCGAAGAAGAAGACCAAATTGAGGGAGTGCAGAGACGGTTCACCAGACTGATTCCTGGGATGTCAGGACTGTCTTATGAAGAAAGACTGGATAACTTGGTTTATACTCTCTAGAATTTAGGAGATTGAGAGGGGATCTTATAGAAACTTACAAAATTCTTAAGGGGTTGGACAGGCTAGATGCAGGAAGATTGTTCCCGATGTTAGGGAAGTCCAGGACAAGGGGTCACAGCTTAAGGATAAGGGGGAAATCCTTTAAAACCGAGATGAGAAGAACTTTTTTCACACAGAGAGTGGTGAATCTCTGGAACTCTCTGCCACAGAGGGTAGTTGGGGCCAGTTCATTGGCTATATTTAAGAGGGAGTTAGATGTGGCCCTTGTGGCTAAGGGGATCAGGGGGTATGGAGAGAAGGCAGGTATGGGATACTGAGTTGGATGATCAGCCATGATCATATTGAATGGCGGTGCAGGCTCAAAGGGCCGAATGGCCTACTCCTGCACCTAATTTCTATGTTTCTATGTTTCTAAATTAACCATCCAATTATATGCTCCCATTAGACTATTTAATCTTTCTCTTCATAACGAATATATCTTGCATCTCCCGTATACAAAAAACCCTAACATATTATTCTGAGGACGAGAAAAAAGGTACTCTCTCTCTCGAGTCCTGGCAAATATATTTATCTTGAAATCAATATTAAAAAAGAAATGATGTTCTTATAATTTCCTGATTGCTGTTTGTGGGATCTCACTATGTGGAGAATGGCAATTGTGTAACCAACGTAACAACTGTGAATGCAACTCAAAATGATTTTATGGCAGCTCAAATAAAAAAGCATGCATTATATGGTATAAAATACATATATAATAAATGATGTAACACACACAGAATAGATCATAAAAACTTGCACTGACAGTCAAAAATATGACTAAGTTTCTAGTGTAATTTTGTGCTCCCTTTCCCAGGCAATATAGTGGAGGTCAACCATCAAGACACTGGGATCATTTCCAGAAGAACAGGGAAGATTAAAAGATTTCATAGCTTATTTTTAAAATTATTACGAGCTTTTTTATGATGCTAAAGGCTGTAATGCACTCAGGATCATTCTGAGGCCAGAAAAGGGGTGGCACAGTGGTGCAGCGGTAGAGTTGCTGCCTTACAGTGCCAGTGACCACTGTTACATGTGCTGTCTGTACGGGATTTGTACGTTCTCCCTGTGACCGCGTGGGTTTTCTCCTGGTGCTCTGGCTTCCCCCCACATTCCAAAGACGTGCAGATTTGTAGTTTAATTGCCCTCTCTGTGTGTAGGATGGAACTAGTGATGGCTGATCGGCGTGGACTCGGTGGGCCGAAGGGTCTATTTCTATGCTGTATCTCTATACTAAAAGATGTTGCAAGACTACCAGACTTTTCTGTGTTTCAAACTAATCAGTTAGATATGGTTTGGGGATAATTGCCTGAATATGTTTCCATCCATGGATACCCATGACCGACAGATGATTAACTGGTGATGAACAAAGGGCAAAGAACATTTCACAACAAGCCTACTCCCAAAGTGAGCATGGAGCGGGTGGATACCAAACGGATGATCAAGCAATTTCTGGTGCATTTCTCTCACACCCCTGTTGACATTTCTACACCGGGTTTCGCAGCAATGTGAGGAGAGCTGCCTCAGGAATATTTTAATGTCACCTAGTGCTACTGAAAACAATACAGACTTCAACATGGCATTGGTGGAGGACATATAGGATTGGAGCTGGGAGAGGTATGTGTGATTGTCCCCATTGAGTAGCAGCCTGCAAGGAGACCACGTGCCTGCCCAAAGGGCTGACAATTGAAAAGCACACACAACAGCAAAATGAAAATGAGAAGTATCTGCAAAATAACAGTCAGGCTACATTTGGAATCCTACTTGCTGTGTGTGTGTGAGAGAACGATAGTTTGATTCCCTCATCCTGATTCTGATCTCTGGAAACCTCCCCAAAGTCCCCACCTGTATTTCCGAATAGCTGAGATTTGGTTTCAGACACAAATGTTGGTTTTCACTGTGAGTTTTAGTTTAGTTTATTTAATTTGAGGTACAGTGAAAAACTTTTTGTTGTGTGCTGTCCAGTCAACTAAAAGATTACATGATTTCAATCTATCCGTTCACAGTACACAGATACAGGGTAAAGGGCACAACATTTAGTGCAAGATAAAGTCCGATACAGTCTGTTAAAGGTGGTTCAAAGGTCCCCGATGAGGTAGATGGGAGGTCAGGACCCCTCTCTAGCTGATGAGTGGACGGCTCAGTTGCCCGATAATAGCTGAGAAGAAACTGTCCCTGAATCTGCAGGTGTGCATTTTCCAACTCCCATACCACTTGCCTGATGGGAGAGGGGAGAAGAGGGAGTGACCGAGGTGAGACTGGTCCTTGATTATGCTGGTGGCCTTGCCGAGGTAGCGTGATGTTGAGATGGAGTCTATGAAAGGGAGGTTTGTCTGCAAGACGGCCTGGGCTATGTCCACGACTCTCTTTTTGCGGTCTTGAATGGAGCTGTTCCCAAACCATGTTGTGATGCATCCTGATAGAATGCTTTCTACGGCGCATCTGTGAGAGTTGGTGAGAGAGTTGGTGGCAACGCGCTGAACTTCCTAAGCTGTCTAAGGAAGTAGAGTTGTTGGTGTGTCATTTCTTCACCCTTCTGGGATTGCATCTCCCGCTAAGCTTTTTGAAGTGCTGGAGTAACTCAGCAGGTCAGACATCATCCCTGGAGAACATGGATAGGTGAGGTTTCGGGGCGGGACCCTTCTTCAGACTCCCGAGTTCCTTTACATCCCCTCTCTCCCCCACCCTAGTCATCCTACTAGTTCCACTGTTGGCATCCTTGTACCCCTGTCGTTAGCACATCTTCCCATCTGGACAACATTGGGCCATTATGGACTCCACCCATCCTGACGTCAGCTGTTGCCGGCCCTGTTTTGTTCTGGCCTTCTCTATCCTTCAGTCTGAAGAAGGGTTCCGATCCAAAACATCACTTATTCTTTTTCTTCAGAAATGCTGCCTGACCCGTTGAGTTACTCCAGCATTGTGTGTCTGTCTTCAGGCTGATTGGGGAATGGCAAGTACTTCAATTAAATCACAGAAATTGAGACATTCGGCCCATCATGTCCGTGCTAGTCAATGAAGTGCTGCCCAGTCTGGTCTGTAATTCTGAAGATGACAGCTCTTCCATCACACATTCATGCGCTGTTTAACCCTCCGTGTGAAAAACTGTCTTCATTACCCATTTAATCCTTCCACCAAGTAGCTTAAATAAATGCTTGTAGTTGTAGAAACAAAGAACTACAGGTGCTGATCAAGACACAAATGGACCCAAAGTGCTGGAGTAACTCAGCAGGACAGGTAGCATCTTGGAGAACATGAACGGCTGATGTTTTGGGTCGAGACATTTCCCTACACTTCCTTTCCCTATGGGAATTGGCCCAAAATGTCACCTATCCATGTTTTCCAGAGATGCTGCCTGACCTGCTGAGTTTCTCAACCACTTTCTATCCTTTTAAAATTAATACGTTGGTTTTTCATACTTCTGCTAAAAGAAATAGGCCTTTCTTTTTTTACTAAAGGTAGGCATCTAATAAAGTTACACACCTCAGTTAAGGCCCATCTCAACCTCAACCACCACCTATTCAGCTAATCTTCATAGTTGCACTTTTCCAGTCTCAAGTGCAGAGACCCACTGATCTGCTCTGTATTATTTATGCCTGCAATATTCTGTTGTGCTGAAGCAAAGCAAGAATTTCATTGTCCTATCTGGGACATGTGACAACAAACTCTCTTCAACTTGAACTTGAACAATACAGCATGGTAATAGCCCCTTCAGTCTACAAGGTCAGTACTGAACATGATGCCATGTTAAACTACTCTCCTCTGCCCCCAGATGATCCATATCCTTCCATACCCTGCATATTCATGTGCCATTTCCAAATGCCTCTCAAGTGCCACTATCTTAACTGCCTCCACCACCACCACCACCACCACACCTGGCAGCGCATTGCTGGTAAAAAGCTTCCTTGCTCTCTCTCCAATGCAATCATCTTTCTAACAAGATGGAGATTGGAACTGTCATCATTTCTCCAGGAAATATTCAGGACCCGCCAAGATAAGATCATCAGCCTTAATGTTTATTGCAACTCATGCAAATTGTTTTCAAAGGGAGAAATATTTCTGTCATTAATTATTTTTCTCAAGGCTCCAACAAATTTCTTGTCAAAAAAGTTAGTGGTAGAGTTGCTGCCTTGCAGTGTCAGAGACTGTGGTTCGATCCTGACCTCTGGTGCTGTCTGTACAGAGTTTTTACGTATTCCCCATGACCACATAGGTCTTTACCGGGTGCTCTGGTTTCCTCCCACACTCCAAAGACATACAGGTCTGTCGGTTAATATGGCTTCAGTAAAAATTGTCAAATGCCCCTAGTGTATAGGGTAATGCTAGGGTATTGGAACCGCTGGTCGGCGCAGACTCGGTGGGTCAGGTGTGGACTCCTATCTATCGGTGACATCACGCGCAGGCTCGGCGATTGTTTTGTTGAACACCTCCCCTCAGCCCGCCTTAACCTGCCTTATCTCCTAGTTGCAAAACACTTTAACTCCCCCTCCCATTCTCACACTGACCTTTCTGGCCTGGGCCTCCTCCACTGTCAGAGTGAGGCCCAGCGCAAATTGGAGGAACAGCACCTCATATTTGGCTTGAGCGGTATGAATATTGACTTCTCTTAACTTCAAGTAACCCTTGCTTTCCCTCCCTCCCCATCACTCCCCCTTCCCGATTCTCCGACCAGTCTGCCTGCCCCAATTACATTTTATCCCTGTTTGCTTGCTCTGTTTATAGGCCGAAGGGCCTGTTTCCCCGCTGCATCTCTCCACTGAACTAAACTAAAAAGGAGCATGGATATGCAAACTAATCTGCCCATGTTGTCTAAAGGATTATTTCAAGGACTTTTTGGAAGGCTGTCTTCGAAAGGTGGAAGGTGAGATGACAAATGTTTCAAAGTAGATATTGAAAGAAACACAGGGCAGGCACAGATAAAAGAGTTAATAGATTGCCAACACACGAATGGACAGTGAAAATCAATGGACAAAACTGATAGTTGCTGAGGCTGACGGTGAGAGACTAAACTGAAATGTAAACACGGAAAATTGCCGGGATGAAGGATGAGAAGGACAACGCTATCAATGACATTGACACACTAAGCCAAGGATGGATGGATTGCTACGAACAGCATTTTAATCAGAATCAACACACACAGTGTCACTTAACCAGCTCAGCAAACCTAGTGCACAACTATTGCCCGATGAAACAGCTGAACGCACAAAAGGACATCAGGGTTAAGATTGCCCCCGTCACGATTTGTATCTGGGGACAGGAATTTCTGGTCAAATCCTAGAGTCTTCTAACCTAGCAGCTCAGCCTCCCTCTAATGAGGGTATCAGGGGTTATGGGGAGAAGGCAGGAGAATGCGGTTAGGAGGGAGAAATCGAATGCCGTGATTGAATGGCGGAGTAGACTTGATGGGCCTAATGGCCTAATTCTGCTCCTATCACTTATGAACTTATGAACACAGGTAGTAATGACGGTAAATGCAATGCTAGCATTTATTTTGAGAGGACTAAAATATAAAAATAGGGATGTAATGCTGAGGCTTTACAAGGCACCGGTTCGGTCGCATATGGAGTATTGTGAGCAGTTTTGGGCCCCATATCTGAGGAAGGATGTGCTGGCGTTGGAGAGGGTCCGGAGGAGGTTTACGAGAATGATCCCAGTAATGAGTGGGTTCACATATGATGAGCATTTGATGGCACTGGGCCTGTACTCGCTGGAGTTTAGAAGGATTAGGGGAAACCTCATTGAAACTTGCTGAATAGTGAAAGGCCTGGATAGAACCTGTAGAGAGAATGTTTCCATTGGTGGGAGAGTCTAGGACCAGAGGCCACAGCCTCAGTATAAAAGGATGCACCTTTAGAAAGGAGATGAGGAGGAATTTCTTTAGTCGGGAAGTGGTGAATCTGTGGAATTCATCACCACAGAAGGCAGTGGATGTCAATGGATATTTTTAAGGTGGAGATTGACAGATTCTTGATTAGTACGGGTGCCAGGGGTTATGGGGAGATGGCAGAGTAGACTTGATGGGCCGAATGGCTTAATTCTGCTCCTATAATTTATGGACTAACACCAATTCCTCTACTTTCTGAGGAGACTGCGAACATTTGGCATGTCTCCAATGAGTCTTACAAACTTCTGCAGGTGCACCATAGAAAACATACTGTCATAAGTGATAGGAGTAGAAATAAGCCATTCGGCCCATCAAGTCTACTCAGCCATTCAATCATGGCTGAGATATCTCTCCCTCCTAACCCTGTTCTCCTGCCTTCGCCCATAACCCCCGACACCCGTACTAATCAAGAATCTATTTATCACCACCTTAAATATATCCACTGACTTGGCCTCCACAGCCTTCTATGGCAATGAATTCCACAGGCTCACTCTGGCCATGGAGGAGGCTCAGGACACAAAGGTCGGATACGGAATTCCACCCTCTGACTAAAGACATTTTACTAAAGAAGACTGGTGTGGGAGATTGCAACCTTCACGTGGTCCGCCCTGTTTTGACGAATGCAATCAACCTGGCGTGCACAATCAAATAAGATCAAATAGAACAAGTTGCCCAATAACTTTAGGCTGTGCAGGCCATACGCAAGAAGACGAGACTAAAGAAGACTAAAGAAATACTGTTGGGTTGCATTGCAGCTTGGTGTGGGAACAGTTCTGCCTCAAGAAATTGTAGAAAATTGTAGATGTAGCCCAGTCCATCACACAGACCAGACTGCGGAAGAAGGGCCTCAACCCGAAACGTTACCCATTCCTTCTCTCCAGAGATGCTGCCTGTCCTGTTGAGTTACTCCAGCTTTTTGTGTCGAGACACAGACCAGACTTGCCACTATTGACTCCACTTGCACTTCACGATGCATGGAAAAAGCAACCAACATAATCAAAGACTTGTCCCGTCCCAATCATTCCTTCTCATCGCTCCCATTGGGCAGAAGATACAGAAGCTTGAAAGGACATCGCAGCAGGCACAGGAGCAGCTTCTTCCCCTCTGTTATCAGGCTTCTGAACAGTCCTTCCATGAGCTAGAGTACTGTCAGATTCACCTTTACCACATTGTCTATGGATCGGATGCACTACAATGTTGAGACTTATATTCAGATTTTTCCTCTACCTCAGTACATGACAATAATAAACTTAAAAATAAACCTAATCAATCAAACTGCTGATGGAAAAATGTCATGACTAAAATTTCCATCATTAGTTTCCAGCCTATAAATGGCAGTGGCAATAAATTTGAATGAGAGATGTTTGGAAACCTCTGACCAGCTAGAGTGCGTCCTGACCTTCCACTTGCCTTATTGGAGACCTTTGAACATCTTCAACGGACTTCAATTGCTCCAGCTTTTTGTGTCTGCTGAGTTACTCTGGCTTTTCGTGTCCCCAGTCTGAAGAAGGTTCCCATCCCGAAACGTTGCCCATTCCTTCTCTCTAGAGATGCTGCCTGTCCCGCTGAGTTACTCCACCATTTTTTTGTGTCTATCTTCAGTGTTATATCATTGCACTAAATGTTGTATGCTATATCTGTGCACAGTGGACGGTTTGATTGGATTCATGTATAGTCTGTCCTTTGACTGGATAACACACAAACAAAAAGCTTTTGACCGGAGCTTGAGTATGTGTGACAATAATAAACGAAACTAAACTGAACTACACGGTGAGACCAAGCGCAGGCTTGGCGATTGCTTCGCCCATCACCTCCGCACAGTCCACATAAACTAACCTGATCTCCCGGTGGCTCAGTACTTCAACTCCCCCTCCCATTCCGTATTCCGTGTCCTGGGCCTCCTCCTGAGTGAGTCCCACCGTAAATTGGGGGAGCAGCACCTCATATTTCACTTGGGCAGTATGAACATTGACTTCTCCAATTTCAGGTAGTCCTTGCTTTCTCCCTCCTTCCCCTCCCCTTCCCAGCTCTCCAGCCTACTGTCTCCACCTCTTCCTTTCTTCTTCCTGCACCCAGCCCCCCCCACCCCCACATCAGTCTGAAGAAGGGTCTCCATCCGAAACGTCACCTATTCCTTTGCTCCATAGATGCTGCCTCACCCTCTTAGTTTCTCCAGCATTTTTGTCTACCTTAAAAAAATGTGGGTAAGTTTCAGGGTGTGTTTGGGAGGCAACATTCCTCGTTTGTCTCAGTACCTCAGCATCAATAGGTGTTATTCAGTGGGTGTCAGGAGACATCCTTCCTCAACAAGCTGGTTGCATTTCAGCACTAGGGAAACTCCCGTCACATCAAAGCTGACGCGAATGAAGACCGGGCTCGTAACTGCCTGTGGGCAAGCCGCAGGAAATCCACAGGCACACAACAAATCTGATTGCCTTTCCAGACTGAAGTCTGCCTGAGTGACTCTGTTCCAAACTGAATCACTACAGTGCACTCCACATAATAATTATTAGCACGACGTTGCCTCAGATACACAAGGCTGCAATTGGATAGAGGGTTTTACAGCACAGTTGGAGTACTGCATGAGCTTGCCCGTTATTTCTGATCTATTTTATGAAAACTGTCCTGTTTTATGCCATCGAGGAATTAGAAGAGATCCCAACGAAGAGGAACCTGCTGATTGATGCAGATGGCGGCACGGTGGCGCAGCGGGTGGAGCTGCTGCCTCACCGCGCCAGAGACCCGGGTTCGCTCCTGACCTCCGCTGTTGCCTGTACGGAGTTTACACGCTCTCGCTGTGACCACGTGGATTTCCTCCCACATCCCAAAGACGTGAGGATTTCCAGGTTAATTGCCCTCTGTATGTTGCCCCGTGTGTGAAGGGAGTGGATGGGAGAGTGGGATAACATAGAAAGAGTGTTGTTGGTTGAAGATTAGAAAGATGAAGTACCTTTAATAATTGGCCACTTACTAATCAATGCTTCGGGGGTTATATTATACTTAACAAGGGAGAGCAACAGCGCCTGACAACAGCACAAGTCAACAGCTGTGTCGGAAGGGAAGGGTCTGAGGAAGGGTCTCGACTCGAAACGTCACCTATTATTTTTTTCCAGAGATGCTGCCTGACCCGCTGAGTTACTCCAGCCTTTTGTGTCTATCTTAAGTCAACACCTATCATGTCTGCCACAAGGAATCACGGGTAGCGAGTTGCCATCTCGAAAGAAGACGGCACGGTTGTGCAGCTGGTAGTGCTGCTGCCTCACAGCGCCTAAGATCCGGGTTCGATCCCGACTACGGGTGCTGTCTGTGTGGACTTGCACAAACTCCCTGTGACCGAATGGGATTCCTCCGGGTGCTCCAGTTTCCTCCCACAGGCCAAAGACGTGCAGGTTTGTAGGTTAATTGTCTCCTGAACTTTGCCCCTGGTGTGTAGGGAGTGGATGGGAATGTGGGATAGCATAGAACTAGTGTGAATGAGTAATCGATGGTCAGCATGAACCTGGAGGGCCGAAGGGCCTGTTTCTGGGCTGCATCCCTAAACAACAGCACAAGTCAACAGCTGTGTCGGAAGGGAAGGGTCTGAGGAAGGGTCTCGACTCGAAACGTTACCTATAATTTTTTCCAGAGATGCTGCCTGACCCGCTGAGTTACTCCAGCCTTTTGTGTCTATCTTAAGTCAACACCTATCATGTCTGCCACAAGGAATCACGGGTAGCGAGTTGCCATCTCGAAAGAAGACGGCACGGTTGTGCAGCTGGTAGTGCTGCTGCCTCACAGCGCCTAAGATCCGGGTTCGATCCCGACTACGGGTGCTGTCTGTGTGGACTTGCACAAACTCCCTGTGACCGAATGGGATTCCTCCGGGTGCTCCGGCTTCCTCCCACAAAGACGTGCAGGTTTGTAGGTTAATTGTCTCCTGAACTTTGCCCCTGGTGTGTAGGGAGTGGATGGGAATGTGGGATAGCATAGAACTAGTGTGAATGAGTAATCGATGGTCAGCATGAACCTGGAGGGCCGAAGGGCCTGTTTCTGGGCTGCATCCCTAAACAAATATCAACGATATTTGTACCAATTGGTATACAAATATACCAATTGTATATTGCTGTACAATTACCAATTGGATACCACTGCACTGGAGAATTTGAGGGGTCACATTAAATATTCTCTTTTTGGTATCGAGATGAAGAAGAAAAATAAAACACAAAGCAATTAAAGGTAAAAGACACACAAATGTCAAAACCCAACACGGAGAACAGGAAGTCAATAAATTCACATATCTTGGCAGTATGATTAATCAAAGTACAACATCTTTAGCAAGGACATCGATGCAGTTATCAGACTTGCAAACCTTGCCTTTTAATTCCTTGCTTATTCGCAGGAGCACGGTGCTTCCCAATCAATTAAAGAATAATCACTCATTTTCACCTGTCATAACCAGATCAACTAGCCTGGAGCAATGTGGCATTGATGTAAGCAGAGTGTCAGATGTGTGGAAACGACATTAGCATCGTGGAGTTGTAGCCATACAACATGGAACCAGGCCCTTCAGCCCAATTAATCCATGCAAGCAAGATGCCCTGTCTGAGTCAGTCCCATCTACCCCATATCCCACTTGACCTTTCCTATCCATGTGCCTGTCCAAGTGTATTTTGAATGCTGTTAGAGTAACTAAATAGTGCTATCGTACCATGGTGGCACAGCGGTAGAATTGCTGTCATACGCCGCCAGAGACCCGGGTTCGATCCCGACTACAGATGCTGCCTGTACGGACCATTCACGTTCTCCCTGTGGGTTGAAACCTGGTGGGTTTTCTCTGGGTGCCCTGGTTTCCTCCCACACTCCAAAGCCGAACAGGTTTGTAGGTTAATTGTCTTCTGTACATTGTTCCTATTGTTTAGGATAGAACGTCTATGAATGGGTGATCACTCATCTGTGGGCCGAAGGGCCTGTTTCCACGCTGTACTTCTAAACTAAAAAAATGATGTAATTTTATATTAGGATGAAAGGGTTACGGCAACATTCTCTCACTTGCAGACTGGACATATGATTTGTTGGTGGTCTTTCGATTAATCACATTTGGAATATTGTGAGCAGTTTTGAGCCCCATACTTGAGGAAGGATGTGCTGACACTGGAGCGAGTCCAGCGGAGGCTTACAACAATGATCCCAAGGAATGATTGGGTTAACATATGATGAGCATTTGATAGCACTGGGCCTGTACTTGCTGGAGTTTAGAAGGATAAGGGGCAAACCTCATTGAAACTTACCGAATAGTGAATGGCCTGGATAGAATGAATGCAAAGAGGATGTTGGGAGAGTGGGAGAGCACAGGACCAGAGGGCGTAGCCTCAGAATAAAAGGCTGTACCTTGAGAAAGGAGATGAGGAGGAATTTCTTTAGTCAGAGGGTGATGAATCTGTGGAATTCTTTGCCACAGAAAACAGTGGAGGCCAAGGCAATGGATATTTTTAAGACGCAGATTGGCAGACTCTTGATTAGTACGGGTGTCAGGGGTGATGGGGAAAAGGCGGGAGAATGGGGATGAGAGGGAAAGATAGATCAGCCATGATTGAAGGGCAGAGTAGACTTGATGGGCCGAATGGCCTAATTCTGCTCCTATAATTTAAGAATTTATGAACCTTCAGTGCTGAGAAATCCAACGTTGAGAATAAATGTGTGGATTACACAAAAGCAGGATCTACCTGACGAGTTACTGCAGCATACATCAACACTGAGGAGAGAATCGACAATATCTCAGGCACTGAGACGGAGCTGGTTGGGAATATATCTGTAAACGCCTGTCAATTTGACATCTCAATTATGCAGCAGGCAATGCAAGGCAGAAAGCTGCTCTTCAAATCGCAGAATAAAACACTAATTACAATACCAGCATAATGTCCTCAAGATTAATGGTAATCCTTATAAAGTTCTATAAAGTAGTTAAAAAATATATATTACTTCTGGCTTTCAAAGTACTGTAAACCCAGATTTTGGAAAGGCTTTTTCATCTATATTTTTTATACTTATTGCTGTTCAGCATGGACTCAGTGGGCAGAAGGGCCTGTTTACGCGCTGGATCTTTAGTCTTTAGACTTTGGCGATACAGGGTGGAAACAAGACCCCCGGCCCACCGAGTCCGCGCCGACCAGCGATCACCCCGAACACTAGCACTATCCTTCACACCAACAGCAATTTACAGAGGCTAAGTATCCTATAAACCTGCGGTAGACAAAAGTGCTGGAGAAACTCAGCGGGTGCAGCAGCATCTATGGAGCGAAGGAAATAGGCAACGTTTCGGGCCGAAACGTTGCCTATTTCCTTCGCTCCATAGATGTTGCTGCACCCGCTGAGTTTCTCCAGCACTTTTGTCTACCTTCGATTTTCCAGCATCTGCAGTTCCTTCTTAAATCCTATAAACCTGTACGTCTTTGGAGTGTGGGAGGAAACCGGAGCACCCGGAGAAAACACATGCGGGTCAAGGGGAGGATGTACAAACTCCGTATAGACAACACCCGCAGTCAGAATTGCACCCGTGTCTCTGGCGCTGTGAGGCAGCAACGTTACCACTGCCCCACTGTGCTCCCCTATCTCTAAACTCTAAATATTACTATATTCAAGCTTTAAAATGTGTTTACTATTGAAGAAGCGTGAACGATGGCTACATATGGAAACTCCTCTGCAGTACAACTGGGATGCATCATTGTGGTGAACCTTACAATCAATTCTCATATCAGTGCTTCAGTTTCTGAACACATGATCCTGAAAGACCTCATTGAAAGCATGACAAATTTTGGTGAGGAAGTATTTAATAATAATCATATTACAGTTGATAAACGTCACCTCCACCATGTTCCACTTACCTAAATTACCAGCAAGCAAACATTATAAGTTTCATTATAGGTGTCAGGCGTTATGGGGAGAAGGCAGGAGAATGGGGTTGAGAGGGAATGATGGATCAGACATGATTGAATGCCGGAGTGGACCTGATGGATTGGATTGTATTGGATTGGATTCCTTTATTGTCATTCAGACCTTTTGGTCTGAACGAAATTTTGTTGCCTGCAGTCATACATATAATAGAAACATAGACATAGAAAATAGGTGCAGGAGTAGGCCATTCGGCCCTTCGAGCCTGCACCGCCATTCAATATGATCATGGCTGATCATCCAACTCAGTATTCTGTACCTGCCTTCTCTCCATACCCCCTGATCCCTTTAGCCACAAGGGCCACATCTAACTCCCTCTTAAATATAGCCAATGAACTGGCCTCAACTACCTTCTGCGGCAGAGAATTCCAGAGATTCACCACTCTCTGTGTGAAAAAAGTTTTCTTCATCTCGGTCCTAAAAGATTTCCCCCCTTAAACTGTGACCCCTTGTTCTGGACTTCCGCACCATCGGGAACAATCTTCCTGCATCTAGCCTGTCCAACCCCTTAAGAATTTTGTAAGTTTCCGGATAATAATAAATAACGAAACACACAATAAACACAAATTAACATCCACCACAGTGAGTTCACCAGGCACCTCCTCACTGTGATGGAGGCAAAAGTCTTAAAGTCTCTGTCTCTTTCCTCCTTGTACTCCCTCTGCGTTCAGGCCATCCAGGCTTCCGTTGTTGTGACCTGATGGGCCGAATGGCCTAATTCTGCTCCTACAACTTATGAACTGATGACCGAAGAATTGGCACTGAAGTAACAACCTTTTTGAAGTGCCTGAGGATTATTTAACCAACAATCTTTCAGATGAATTCAATATAAATGAAGAGCCACTTCTAAATTGTACCTCTGAGCTCCTTCAGACCGAGTCGATTATATATTGTTAAGTATTCCACTTAATGCTGAAAACTAATCATAGCTCCCCACCAAATGAATAAACATAAAGATGAAAGTATTTAAACCTGTTCCTGTACCTAAGGATCAGTTGCTGCCTGGGCCATTTCTGGAGGTAAAATTGCCAACCTGAAATCATTTTGTAAACCTGGCGATAAGGATAGGTGGGAAATTAATTTACTTTGAGCAACTCATCCATTTACCAGCTGAGGTCCATTCAAAGTTCCTCTATAACCTGAGTTGCACTGTGGATCAAATTCATGAAAACGTTATTCTCTTAAAGAAATGAACAGGCAATTGAACCAAAACACCTTTTCGGTACGGAGAAAACAAAATAACCGCAGTGATGTGGCAACGAATTAATACAGGTCTCCTTGGTTCCGGAGCCTTGCCGCGTTATCAGTTTAGCCGGATCAACAGAGGTCTCAGCCTTGGAGGGGTTGAAATTATCGGCCCACAAAGTCGGCTGCGGAACTCGGCTATGGGAACGGATCTGCTGGCTCTGGCTGGGCTGGAGTTCCATAGTCCCGGCCGCAGGGAGCAAATTCGACCCGCCGATTGGCTGCGTTAGTCCCGATGAGGTCGAGATCGGTCACCTCACCACATTCTATCGGCCACCTCACGTAGGCACCAACATTTCGGGGGGGACTCTGTGGGGGGGGGGGGGGTTTCAAGGGGATTTCAAGTGCGCTCTCGTAATTTTGGGGTTCAAGGGGGTGAATGATTTTCACTGTACCGTGGTACACATGACAATAAGAAACCTAAATTTAAACGTGATGCCTGCCTACTGGGACCAATCTCTAAGCTTAGCTCATTTAGGGAAGATTTAGTATTGGAACAAAAATCCTTAAACATCAGTCTGCTCAATGTGAAGCTGATGAAGAGCACTGAAGAGAGGAAGACCAGGTCACTCACTAGCGATGAGCAATGCTTCCTTCCACCCACAACCTCGGCCTCTAACAACTTCCTGAAAAATACTGTCATTGATCATCTTCCTCCGATGTACACTAATTCCAATATTCCATCCTCTTTTGGTCTAACAGTTTGCAGAACTAATGAGAAACCTGAGATCCAGTAACAAAAAGATAAGCACAGCGGACAGAGCCGCTGCCTCACAGCGCCAGTGACCCGAGTTCGATCCAGACCTCGGGTGCTGTCTGTGCGGAGTTTGCACGTTTCTCCTATGACTGCGTGGGTTTCCCCCGGGTGCTCCGGTTTCCTCCCACATCTCAAAGACGTACGGGTTTGTAGGTGAATTGGCCCTCTGTAAAATTGCCCCTTGTGTGTGGGGAGTGGAGGCGGAAGTGGAATAACATAGAACTAGTGTGAACAGGTGATCGACGGTGGGCATGGATTCGATGGGCCGAATGGCTTGTTTCCATGCTGTATCTCCAAACTAAACCAAACCAAACTAAACTAAACTAAACAACACAGGGAAGCATAATGTAACTATTGTAACTGTATTGGGCTTATGGATCTACTGTGAATACTTGATATTCCGTATATAATGGGACTTCCACCCCAACAGTGGGCGATTCTGGAAGAAACTGTCACTGTAAGAAAGGAAGAGTCTGGTAGACATTTTCTTCAGGAAGATAAGTTGATGATTTGCATCAATATGCATCAATTCAAACTGAAATCCACAGAAACTGAACTGAGAAGAAAACTGTCTAAGCTGCCATGGTATTTGTAGAACTGCCATGTATCTGTAGGAGGATGGCTGTAAGCTTGGCTCAAGAGAGAAGACTATATCATTCTGAAACTCCTCACCAAATTGAGACCTTGCATGGTGTAACACTGTGTGAACAGCTGACCTGTCATAGTGGTTGTGCTCGGCATAACCTCCCACTAAAATCCATCCCTGCCAACCTGCTTTTCCATTTGTCATTTCTCATGAACCTATCCCACTACCTATCCACGATCCCCCTCCTCAACTACTCTAAGTTCATGTCATGAGAACAGAATTAGGCCATTCGGCCCATCAAGTCTACTCCGCCATTCAATCATAGTTGCCAAACTACCCTTCCAGTCAATCGTGGCTGATCTATCTTTAACCTTCTCCTGCCTTCTCCCCATAACCCCTGACACCCATACTAATCAAGAATCTGTCAAACGTCACCTTAAAAATATCCATTGACGGGCCACCACAGCCTCCTGTGGCATGAATTCCACAGATTCACCACCCTCTGACCAAAGACATTCCACCTTAACTCCTTTTATTCTGAGGCTGTGCCCTCTGGTCCTAGACTCTCCCTCTGGTGGAAATATCCTCTCCACATTCACTGTATCCGGGCCTTTCATTATTTGGTAAGGTTCAATGAGGTCCCCCCCATCCCCCATCCCCCCCCCCCCTCTCAACCCCCGGGAGTACAGGCCCCAATCCGTTAAACATTCATCATACATTAGCCAATCGTTCCCAAGATCATTCTCTGGCCCCTTCTCAATATCAGCAAATCCCTCCTCAGCTGTGCCCGTAGTGACACAGCGGTAGAGCTGCTGCCTTAATGCACCAGAGACCCAGGTTCAATCCTGACTGTGGGTGCTGCCTGTACGGAGTTTGCACATTCCCCCTGTGACTGCATGGGTTTTCTCCGGGTGCTCTGGTTTCCTCCCACATTCCAAAGACGTGTGGGTTTGTACTGTGGGTTAATTGACCGGTAAAAATAGTAAACTATCCCTATTGTATAGGATAGAACTAGTGTAAAGGGCAATTGTTGGTTGACATGGACTCTGGGCTGAAGGGCCTGTTTCCATGCTGTATCTCACAGGGAGAAGGTACAAACTCCATTCAGACAGTACCTATAGTCAGGATCAAACCCGGGTCTCTGGGGCTATAAGGCAGCAACTCTGCCGCTGTTTAGTTTAGTTTAGTTTTGTTTAATTTAGAAATAGAGCATGGAAACAGGCCCTTCATCCCACTGATTCCAAGTCGACCTGCGATCACACTATGATATCCCACTTTCTCATCCACTCCCCACAAATTTACTGAGGCTGATTAGTCTACAAACCTACAAAATGTCATCAAGATCAAACCATCATGACTAATTAATCTGAATCAGATTACTGGGGATTGATGTCGATTGAGAAAATGATTCCATATTATTGGTCAATAGTGAAAATCATGAGTTGGTTACCTGTTACCCTTGGAGTTCTGAGGATTATTTCTCTCCAGCAACTTCAGACTTGGTCAGGGGAAAGATAATTTTGTAAATAATTTTATGTTGGCAAAGAGGTGCATTGTACTAATGAGATAAATAATATAACATGTGCATGATAATAACATCAATAATTAGACAGTAATGAAAATAAATCATAGTACCTCAAGTTCACGTATGTGCAATGCTCCTGTTTACGTCTGTATAGAATGAATAGGGGACTATTCCTCTGCTACTGAGTAAATGCTGAACTGCTAATTGCTATGTTGTGCTTCTGGTGACAACAAATAATCCTGACATCTGGAAAGTTAATGTTCAATTAAAGTGCAAGAAACATATGTTTAAGATAACAGCAATTATTACCCATTAGCAATTATTTGCACTTCTGATCCTCACCAACACTTTCTCTTCCTTTCAAGTACCTCATCATTTCTTGAATTTGATTCATGGAATCAATCTGAAGAAGGGGCGCACGGTGGCGCAGCAGGAGAGTTGCTGCCTTACAGCACCAGGGACCCAGGTTCGATCCTGACTACGGGTGCTGTCTCAATGGAGTGTACGCTCTCCCTGTTACCGCGTGGGTTTTCTCCATGTGCTCTGGTTTCCCCCCTCAGTCTAAAGACGTACAGGTTTTTAGGTTAATTGGCTTTGGTAAAATTGTAAATTATCTCTAGTGTGTAGGAAAGTGAGCGGGGATCGCTGGTTGACATGTACACGGTGGGCCGAAGGGCCTGTTTCCATGCTGTATCTCCAAACTAAAGTAAAAGATTGATTGAAAAATACAGCATGGAAACGGGCCCTTCAGACAAAGAGTCCCGGCCGACCAGCGATCGCCCGTTTACAGAGGCCAATTAACCTACAAACCCGCACGTCTCTGGTTTGTGGGAGGAAACCAGAGCACCTGGAAGAAACCCACGTGGTCACAGAGAGAACGTGCAAACTCCACTCCTTCAGCTTAACGTCTTAAAATCTTGAGGATTGAATATTTTAATTCCAATAATTTCAGGCAATTATCTAAATTGTACAAGAATATTTTATATGCTGGCTGACTATCAATTTCCCTCATTATTTTCCCCTGATGAGAAATACATTCTCAATGGTGTTTATTTGTCACTTATCCAACTGTACAGTGCAATTCTTTTTGCATATATTACACGTGCTGATGCCGCCATGTTTTGGCGCCATTATTCAGCCCAAAGTCTGATCAGCCCGCACACTCGATGTGCTGGAGCAGTTTCCGCGAACTGACGTCCCTCTCCTCTCCTCGCCCGGCCATCTTTGTGTCCCGGGGATGCCTCCTGCAGCCACCCTTGTAGGCGCTGGAGGCATTACCCCGGTTCACTCTCCAGCCGGCCCTTCCTCCATGAGGCCGTCGTCTCCAACTCCCTCCCACTATACAACTGGGTTCAATACCGACAAGTTAAAAAAGGACAACCTTACCAGTGGGCTTATTCTGGCCATCGAAGGGACTGTGTCTTTTTGTTCAATTATTCAGCTGAAAGTCATTGCCAACGTCTTTAGCCAAACAGTGGTCACAGTTACTCAGTGCTAATGTTCGCCCTCTGCTTCTAAAGCTGTAGGTGTAAGAAGTGAATGTCTTTGAGGGAGAAAACACTAGCAAAATCTGTTACTGCCAGAGTAGGAAGAAGTCTAATGGCTTTCACTTATTATTTGTAGTGAAGCTGCAACAACAGAGAGCTTTAGAAATCTCGCTGAAATAAAAATCTGGACCGCCAAGGCATTTCCTTGTCATTTTGACTGAAGACTAGGATTTACAGAACATTCTTAAAAGTAGCCAGAATTATTGGACTGGATGAGGAAAGGAAAGAAAAATGCTGACGATTTATTGCAGTGTACAATTTAATGGCCTGTCGGTTAGTTCCCAGGAAAGATTGATAAACTAAATTTTTCGAAAAGGGGCAGCACAGTGGCGCAGCTGGTAGAGCCGCTGCCTCACGGCGCCCGAGACACGGGTTTGATCCTGACCTCGGATGCTTTCTGTGTGGAGTTTGCATGTTCTTTCAGTACGGCAGACAGGGACTAGTGGGGAACCACAAGGCTCGGTGCTGGGACCTCAGCTATTTACAATATACATTAATGATTTAGATGAAGGGATAAAAAGTAACATTAGCAATTTCGCAGATGAGACAAAGCTGGGTGGCAATGTGAACTGTGAGGAGGATGCTATGAGTATGCAGGGTGACTGGGACAGTTTGGGTGAGTGGGCAGATGCATGGCAGATGCTGTTTAATGTGGATAAATGTGAGGTTATCCACTTTGGTGGCAGGAACAGGAAGGCAGATTATTATCGGAATGGTGTCAAGTTAGGAAAAGGGAAAGTACAACGAGATTTGGTGACCATGTTCATGACTCACGGAAAGTAAGCGTGCAGGTACAGCATGCAGTAAAGAAAGCTAATGGTACGTTGGCCTTCATAACAAGAGGAGTTGAGTATAGGAGCAAACAGGTACTCCTACAGTTGTACAGGGCCCTGGTGAGACCACACCTGGAGAATTATGTGCAGTTTTGGTCTACAAATTTGAGGAAGGAAATTCTTGCTATTGAGGGAGTGCAGCCTAGGTTCACGAGGTTAATTCCCGGGATGGCGGGACTGTCATATGTTGATAGAATGGAGCGACTGGGCTTGAATACACTGGAATTTAGAAGGATGAGAGGGCATCTTATTGAAACATATAAGATTATTAAGTGATTAGACACGCTAGAGGCAGGAAACATGTTCCCGATGTTGGGGGAGTCCAGAACCAAGGGCCACAGTTTAAGAATAAGGGGTAGGCCATTTAGAACGGAGATGAGGAAAAACCTTTTCACCCAGAGAGTTGTGAATCTACGGAATTCTCTGTCTCCGAAGGCAGTGGAGGCCGATTCTCTGGATGCTTTCAAGAGAGAGTTAAATAGAACTCTTAAAAATAGCGGAGTCAGGGGTTATGGGGAGATGGCTGGAATGGGGTACTGATTGTGGATGATCAGCCATGATCAAAGTGAATGGCAGTGCTGGATTGAAGCGCTGAATGGCCTACTCCTGCACCTATTGTCTAATGAAATGTCAAAGACTAGAAGGCAGAGCTTTTAGTTTAGAGGGGCAACATTTAAAGGAGATGTGTTTTAACGCAGAGGGTGGTGTAGCAATGTTACAAAATACGAGATTTAAAAAATCAAGTCTGCAATTTATCCCATCAGACAAAGTATAAAAAGAAGTTTAATTTGACACCTAAATCGTTTTCAAATTTGCAGTATTAAAAATGTAATGGCCATTTTCATACTCGGAAATTAGCATCTTGTTCCCTATTGCTTTTCCATTGACTGAACAAAAAAGCTGTGATCGAGGACAGTCAAAAGCCCATAACTTTCTTAAAAATTAAGAGAACTGAAAGAAATGTTCAGTTATTGTAGATTGAAGCATTCTGAAACAAATATGAAACAATTTTACTTGGATGACCTGAAATTAAAGCATATAATTAGTTAGTTACATAATTGTAGCTAATTACAAAATTCAATTACTAGATCTAAACATCTATCCATTTCTTAAGAAAAGATTAGCATTTTTAAATAGCCTTAGTGTCCAAATAACATTCACACAAGAATTCACAATATAATGATTTTTAAATCTCATTGTCATGAATTTATAGGCCAAATGGAAGGAATTTAGTGTTTAATTCCCGTAAATTAATGGCCATTTTAATCATCTTGCGAGTGGGATTTTGTGGAACGCGATCGTTTGGAATGTTGCGGTTGCGGTGAAAAACACTGCCGGTTCGTATATTTACATAATCACATTTTCCCAACGTTAAATTTGGATTAAGGTAATCCTAAGAAGCACGTTTATATGTAAAATAAACTGCTTACCTTTAGCTGTCCCGTACGTGAAATACATCCTGGTTATCGACGTTTACGGCATTAGAAGCTGATTTTTATTTTACTCCAGCGCTGAAATTGTCCCGCGGATTGAAAAAAAGATTCACAGACCGGCAGTCGGAACAATTCTTCAGCATTTGCTGCAGCCCGAGAAAATAAAACTCCAGCAGGCAGGAGAAAACTGCATTTTAATCCCGCCCCTCAAAGGCGCCAAAGTCGTGCACATGGCCAGTGACAGAACTGCAGCGCCGCTGAAGGTAAGTTTAGTAACATACCTAGTTGGTAGGTGTCTGGAACGCACTGCCAGGGGTGGTGGTGGAGGTAGATACCCTAATGGCATTTGGGGCTTTCAGATCGGCATGTGTGTATGCAGGGAATGGAAGTCTGTGCAAGCGGAGGATATTAGTTCATCTTTATGTCCCTTTGTATCTCCCTTCACAAATGCTGCCTGACCTGCTGACGTTCTGCAGCACTTTGTCTTTTATACCCTTTCTTATGTACACATAGGGGTGGGGGTGGGGGGGAGGGGGGGAAGGCACAGTGATGCAGCAGTAGAGTTGCTACCTTACAGCGCTAGTGACCCGGGTTCGATCTTGATGACGGGTGCTGTCTATATGGAGTTTGTAGATTCTCCCCGTGACCACGTGGCTTTTCTCTGGGTGCTCCGTTTTCCTCCCGCACTTCAATGACGTACAGGTTTGTAGCCAAATTGTAGCCTGAATGGCTTTGTTAAGAAGGTTTGTAGCCTAATTGGCTTTGATAAATTGTTCATGAGTTCATAAGTTCTAGGAGCAGAATTAGGCCATTTGGCCCATCAATCCTACATCCAATCATGGCTGATCTATCTTTCCCTCTCAACCTCATTCTCCTGCCTTCGTAACTTAAACCATGACACCTGTACACTAATCAAGAATAATGCTAGTGTATGGGAGATCGCTGGTCGGTTGGCCAAAATGCCTGTTTCCGCACTGCATCTCGAAACTAAACTAAACTAAACTAAGCTAAACTTGCACAAGAATGTACTGAAGATCTTTAACAGGTTGATAGATGCTAAATCAAAATACTGTTCTTTTCGCCAGTAGTGAAGTGCTCGTAACTCAGGGAGTTTACCAGGAGCCTCATTTCATCTCGTGCCAGTCATTCCCATGCTACCCACGTATGCTGGGCGAGCTATAATAATCCAGTTTTCCTTTCTTCACCGAGAGAGAGAGAGCGAGACAGAGAGAGAGAGAACTCTTCAAACATGACACTTCCACGTGACGCAGTGACAATTTTCTTTCTAGCCTCTCAGGAGAATCCCCCCTTGCAGCAAAGTCCAGACTTAAATAGTTAGCGATGACAGGCGCTGAATTTGAAATTGTGGTAATGGATCACTTTCCTCATTGAGACTGATGGGGGAACGGCAGAGAGCTGGCACAGTGCAGGGATAACTAGCCTGGCCTCAGTTCATTCCGGGGAAGAGGGCCACGGAGCCGGAATCTTTGGAGGAATCATACGGACAATTTTATTCTCCTTTCATAAATTAGGCAGAGATTTGGAAGACATTGTCTTCTAGACGGTAGCAGGGGATTCAGTGCGGGGTTTTTTTTGTCAATGGGGAGTCTCTTTCCCACCTGAATATTAAGTGGTGCATGCAGCAGTGGGAAATGACTCCAAACTGATGCCTCCTGCAGCCTTTAGAAATTTGGAGATACAGCGCGGAAACAGGCCATTCGGCCCACCCAGACCGTGCCGACCAGCAATCACCCCATACACTCACACTATCCCACACGCTAGCAACAGGTTGTTTTTTCCCCAAATTACCAAAGCCAATTAACCTACAAATCTGCGCAACTTTGGAGTGTGGGTGGAAACCAGAACACCCGGAGAAAACCCACATGGTCCGGATCGAACCCGGGTCTCTGGCGCTGTAAGGCAGCAACTCTACCAGTGCGCCACTGTGCCGCCCTATGCTACTTAGTTAATGCAATGGCAGAAGGATGTGTTGAATGCTGTGAAGTGGAGTTTGTCCACCACAGCATGGAAACAGGTCCTTTGGCCCACAGTGTCCGCGCCGATCATTCGATCACCCGTTCACACTAGCTCTGTGTTATCCCACTTTCGCATCCACTCCCGACACACTTTCCAGAGGCCAATCAACCTACAAACCCACATGTCATTGGGATGTGGGAGTGAAGAAAGCGAATGGTATGTTAGCTTTCATAGCAAAAGGATTTGAGTATAGGAGCAGGGAGGTTCTACTGCAGTTGTACAGGGTCTTGGTGAGACCACACCTGGAGTATTGCGTACAGTTTTGATCTCCAAATCTGAGGAAGGACATTATTGCCATAGAGGGAGTGCAGAGACGGTTCACCAGACTGATTCCTGGGATGTCAGGGCTGTCTTACGAAGAAAGACTGGATAGACTTGGTTTATACTCTCTAGAATTTGGGAGATTGAGAGGGGATCTTATAGAAACTTACAAAATTCTTAAGGGGTTGGACAGGCTAGATGCAGGAAGATTGTTCCCGATGTTGGGGAAGTCCAGGACAAGGGGTCACAGCTTAAGGATAAGGGGGAAATCCTTTAAAACCAAGATGAGAAGAACTTTTTTCACGGAGAGAGTGGTGAATCTCTGGAACTCTCTGCCACAGAGGGTAGTCGAGGCCAGTTCATTGGCTATATTTAAGAGGGAGTTAGGTGTGGCCCTTGTGGCTAAGGGGATCAGGGGGTATGGAGAGAAGGCAGGGATACTGAGTTGGATGATCAGCCATGATCACATTGAATGGCGGTGCAGGCTCGAAGGGCTGAATGGCCTACTCCTGCACCTAATTTCTATGTTTCTATGTTTCTAAACTGGTGCATCCGAAGGAAACCCACATGGTGACAAGCTGAACATGGAAACACCACCCAGACAGCATCCGATGCCAGGATCCATCCCAGGTCTCTGACGCTGTGATGCCTGACAGTTAATATTTCTTAGACACAAAATGATGGAGTAACTCAGCGGGAAATGCAGCATCTCTGGAGAAAAAGAATAGGTGACATTTTGGGTCGGGGCACCTTCTTCAGACCTCACCCTGAGTTGCTCCAGCATTTTGTTTCTCTCTTCGGTGTAAACCAGCATCTGCAGTTCCTTCCCATATATTATTAACATTTCTTCCTCTATGGATGTTGACTGACCTGCTAAGTGCTTCCATTTATTGTTTATGTTCTATTTACAAGTTCCTAAATGCCCACAAAAACCACAGAGATAAATAATTGAACATTCCTTTTTGGCTTCTCTATCTTCCTTGTTCACTGGAGGAGGTATTTTTAGTTGTGATATTTTCTTATCCGTCTTCTTTGATCATTGTTGTAGTTGAACGAAAAACTCGTATTCAGTAAGCTGTTGTGAATCTCATGGGCAGGAGGATTACCAAAAATCAAGCTGTACTTGCAGTAGGATGAACAACAACTAAAGAAAGATGTTAATTAAGATCCACGCTGTCTCCTCAAATCATGAAGAAAAGTTTATCGCAAGAGCTCGTATAATCCAGAAACCGCCAAAAGCTTGTATACTTGCTTAAGAAAGAACTGCAGATGCTGGAAAAATCGAAGGTAGACAAAAATGCTGGAGAAAGTCAGCGGGTGAGGCAGCCTCTATGGAGCGAAGGAATAGGTGACGTTTTGGGTCAAGACCCTTCTTCAGACTGATGTGCGGGTGGGGGGGGGGGGGGGGTGGTGTGGGAAGATGAATGGGTGTATACTTGAGTCTTGGGACACATGTGTACTGGTTGAGTAAACAACATGTTACCAATCCTGGCCCTATCGATTGCAGATATCTGAAGGGATACAAGCAGAAGCCTCCACGTGCCGCACCGCGGGCAATGCTGGCGACAGAAACTGTACCGCAGTGACTGACTGAAGCAGCCAATTCTGCAGCCACCGACCGTCAACCGTCACTGACCGACCAGAAAGATGTGATTGTGGAAGATGGCCGGACGCGAGGAAGAAGAAGATATCTGAAACCATTGATCACTGTACTCAGAGTGGGCAGGTGACGTTTTGGGTTGCGGGGCCTTCGTCATTCTCTGACGAAGTGTCCACAAATGACCTGAAGCATCCACAAATACCGCCTGACCTCAATTGAGCTGCAGCCTCAGAGCATGAAGGGCGGCACGGTGGTGCAGCGGTAGAGTTGCTGCCTTACAGCGCCAGAGACCTGGGTTCGATCCTGACGACGGGTGCTGTCTGTACGGAGTTTGCACGTTCTCCATGTGACCACGTAGGTTTTCTCTGTATGCTCTGGTTTCATACCACACGCCAAAGATGTATAGATTTGTAGGATAATTGGCTTTGGAAAAAGTGTAAATTGCCCCTAGTGTGTGGGATAGGGATAGTGCTAGTGTATGGGGTGATCACGGGTCAGCGCGGACTGTCTGGCCATATCTCTAAAGTGACCAAAAATAACTAACTTTGAAGATCAACTGAAATTTAGTTAGAGATACCTTAACCTTGCAGAAGTCAAAATGTGTAGCAAGGAACTGAAGATAGACCGTTTGTTTTCACTTGTTTTCACCTTCTCCACAGCCAACAATGGACCATTGTGGGCTCCATCTTTCCTTGGTCATCGTTGCTGGCTTTGATTTGTCCTTTTGCAAACCTTTCATTCCTTTGTTCTTTGTACCTTTTCATGCCCCTTGTTTCCCCCTCCCTGACTCTCAATCTGAAGAAGGGTCATAGAATCATAGAGTGATACAGTGTAGAAACAGGCCCTTCAGCCCATCTTGCCCACACCAGCCAACATGTCCCAACTACACTAGTGCCACTGCCTGTATTTGGTCAATATCCCTCCAAACCTGTTCTATCCCATGTACCTTTCTAACTGTTTCTTAAATGTTGTGGTAGTCCCAGCCTCAACTACCTCCTCTGGCAGCTTGTTACATATACCCACCACCATTTGTGTGAAAAAGTTACCCCTCAGATTCCTATTAAATCTTTACCCCTTCACCTTCACCGACCTGAAACGTCACTTACACCTTTTCTCCAGAGATGTTGCCTGACCCGCTGAGTTACTCCAGCCTTTTGTGTCCGTTTAACTTGCAGAACAATGATGGGAAGCCCTGTTGTATTGGCCTTACCGTTTCACTCCAGGCTGTAATGGGGATCATATAAATGTAAATGCTTAGAACAGTTGACACTGCGAGAAGCGTATACTTAATTCCATTCTGCCGCTCAAAGAAAATGTGATTCCTTTGTGCAATCTTTAAATTACATTAAATCCTGAAACACTCATTTCCCTTGTAAAGAATACCATTAGAACAAGGCTATTTTCCCAGAATGATTCCAAGTCTCTCTAATCTCACGTCATGGATTAAATTTATACTCCAACATCAGGTGTGTGTTGGCTTAATTTACTTTAACCATTGTTAGTCCTATCGTTTATCAAATGTTTTCCTCTCAAATCGGCTGTTCCATTTCAGTTAAAGTGTCCCTGGATATTTACTGCTCCGAGGCACCCGGGTTCTGACACCAAGTGTTGTTGCTTCTGCTGCTGCTTTGCAGTTCTCCGATGTTCACACCGTGACACTGTTGTCACCCGTCTAGGTTCAAGGCACGTCACTGCCATCTCTCTCTGGAGTCCAGCAGCTTGTTTGTTTCTGTCAGCAGCCTGACTTCAAGAAAAGCAACAACCCCTGTCTAAAGAAGGGTCCCGACCCAAAATATCAGCCATTCCCTGACATTCCCTCTCCAGATGCTGCCTGACCCGCTGATTTCCCCCAGTACTTTGTTTAGTTCAGTTTAGTTTAGAGATACAACGTGGAAACAGGCCCACCGGCTCTGCGCCGACCAGCGATCCCCCACATTAACACTATCCTACACCCACGAGGGACAATTTTTCATTTACCAAGCCAATTAACCTACAAACCTGCACGTCTTTGGAGTGTGGGAGGAAACCGAAGATCTGGCAGGTCACGGGGAGAACATACAAACGCCGTACAGACAGCACCCGTAGTCGGGGTCAAACCCGGGTCTCCGGCACTGCATTCGCAATAAGGCAGCAAATCCATGCCGACCAGCGATCCCCGTACATTAACACTACCCGACACACACCAGGGGCAATTTAGATCAACAACCATGTTTATTGCAAGGGATTAATGACAAGGCGGGACCCTCAAGCTTCACTCAGGAATCCTCTTCAAAAATTCACTCCAAGCAATTGAGCATCTGAATGTTTTTGCTCATTTCAGTGTAAAATACAATCCCATTAATCTAGAGTTGGATTTTCCCACCAGAGGAAGCACTGAATCACAATCTGATTGTTTGTGTGGAATCAATGAAGCTTGACAAGGCTCAGATATATTTTGTTTTAAGAGGCAGTCTACCACATTGGCCCTTTGAGTATTGTATGTAATATTATTTCATGCATCAAAAAGATGGTTTGACTTGTAGCCAATTTAATGATCTATTTTCACATGTGAGAAGTGGACCCTTGTTTGAAAAGGATCTTCTTTTAGTTTAGTTTAGCAATACAGCATGGAAGCAGGCCCTTCGGCCCACCGAGTCCATGCCGACCAGCGATCCACATACACTAGCCCTACACTAGGGACAATTTACAAGTTCATCCAAGCCGATTAACTTACAAACTTGTACGTCTTTGGAGTGTGGGAGGAAATTGGAGCACCTGGAGAAAACCTACGTGGTCACAGGGAGGGTACAGACAGTACCCATAGTCAGGATCGAACCTGGGTCTCTGGCACATGAGAGAGCCCCCCTCATCCTTCAAAACCAGCGGATACAAGCCCAGAGCCATCAAACACTCCTCATATGCTAAACCAATCATCCCTGGGATCATTCTCATGCACCCCTCCCGGACACTCTCGAATGCCAGCACATCCTTCCTCATACATGGCCCAAAACTGCTTGTGATATTCCACTTAAATGTTTCCCGTACTTTTGACTCCAGCCCAAATATTAATCATCCTTCCCAAGGCAAGATTAGTTTTGGTGAAAACTGTCAGCTTTGAAGTGGTCAATCGGAAATGTGAAGCACAAAAGCAGGCATTTCGTCCAAATTCTCTTCGACAAAGAAACTTAGTCCATTGGAAACAAGGAACTGGAGATGCTGGTTTGCAAAAAAAGACACAAAGTGCTGGAGTAACTCAGCGGGTCATGCAGCATCCATGGAGAACATGGATGGCGTTTTGGGTCACGACCCTTCTTCAGACTCCAGCATTTTGTAGTTTATTTAAGATGTGATACATGTTGTATTAATGTCTCATTGCAACCATTGCAACCATTGCTGAGAACAAATGACATTTTTGCTTTAAAACGCCGCATAAAATCCCATTACTGCCCGGGTAATTTGATGTCATTACACTATTAACGGGATTATTTGTCATATAGATCTTAACACTAAATAGCAACAGATTTCACCTACTTTGGACCGCATTTAGAAAAAGCATAGAGATGTTTGGTGCATTATCCAAAGGCTGAAAATGAGCTGGGGATTTGGAACTTCCCAAAGCTGCAATAAGCATGTCGATGATGAATCTATAATCATTACTGTCACCTGTTTTATAAGGAGCAAAGCAAGCCAAAGAGTAAGTTAACAATCAATAGCACCTTTTTAAAGGTCATTTTTTTCCCCTGCCTAAAATAGAGTAGAGAGCAAACAGATCAAAAGTGCTGGCAGCGCTAATGGCGGTAAAACTACCAATGTTTATGGTTTATACACAAGGAACAGCAGATGTTGGAATCTTATGTGGAACACAAAGTACTGGAGTAACTCAGCTGGTCAGGCAGTCTGAGGAAGGGTCTTGACCCGAAACGTCACCCATTCCTTCCCTCCACAGATCCTGCCTGCCCCGCTGAGTTACTCCAGCATTTTGTCTCTATCTTCAGTATCTCTGGAGGACATGGACAGGCGACATGTTGGGTCGGGACCTTTCTTCAGACTGATTATAATAGGCGTGAGGCAGAAAGGTAGAAAACAAAGATCCAATAGCAAGCAAGATAGATCAATCGATGAAAAAGACGTTGTGCGGTCATGGGCAGATTTGTGGGTAATATTCGGCCCCATTTCCGTAACCGGCTTCCGTCTCCGCACTAAAGATCCCAGAGGATAATAGTGTGGAGACGGAAGCCGGTTACGGAAACATTGATAGAATTGATTGAATTTATTTGCCACACAACCAGGATCGGTGGAATTTGGGTTGTCAGCAGCGGTACAATAATAAAGAACACACAACCACAATAAAACTGTAACACAAACATCCACCACAGCATTCATCACTGTGGTGGAAGCACAAAATTTGGCCAGTCCTCCTCCAATTCCCCGCCGTGGACAGGACCAGAGTCCAGAGTCAGTCCAGGATCGGCTGTTCTTCACTGGAGACCGCGGCTTTAAGTTGGTGTAGGCCGCAGGCCGGCGGTCGAGATTTAAAGTCTCCGCCGCAGCCAGAAGCACCGTAGACTGCAGGGCCGGCGGTCAAAGCTCCCCTCCAGGGGTGATGTTAAGTTCACGCCAGGCCCGCGGTAGAAGTTGGCCGCGGGCCGGCAGTGATGGCTTCTTCTTCCCCCCACCGGGTCCCCCACGAGGGTTCCCGGGCTGTAGACGCCGCACCAGCTGGAGCTCTGCAGACCGCGGCTTCAGGCTGCGACTTCAGGCTGCCGGCTGCCCCGGGCCAGCGAAACGGAGCGCTCCCCTCCAGCGAGCCCCAGCGAGGGCTCACCCGCTCCACGCCGAGAGTCCACGCTGCGCCCGCCGCTGAAGCCCCGGGTGCGTCTCCGGGAAAGTCCGCGCCGATCCTTGATGTTAGGCCACGGGGGAGGTGACCTGGAAAAAGTCGCCTCTCCATGGAGGAGGCGACCGAAGCGGTTTCCCCCTCACCCCCCCCACACAAAACACACCGAGAAACATCAAACACATACTTTAAAACATAAAAAAAAGTTGAAAAAACTGCAGAGCTGCTGACATGGCTGCTGCCAGAGCAGCGCCCCCTACTGCCTCGTAAAAATAAAAGTTTTCAGAATTTTAATTTATTAGCACAAACTGTTCCCCCGCAACGTTGATTACACTCGGGTCGGGTCGGGTCAGGTTACTGAAATGGATGAAAAAAAGGCCCATGTTCCGTTCCGTTCCGTTGCGTACTACACGTCAGCCCATTGCATTTAGAAGGAGTGATCGATCTTGCTCCGTTATAGGATCTTTGGTAGAAAAGAGGGGGGGGGGGGGGGGGGGGGGGGGGGGGGGGGGGTGAGGGGTCGTTCCTGTAGTTTGTGTTTGGCCTCACTCTGGCAATGGAGGAGGCCCAGGACAGAAAGGTCAGTATGGGAATGGGAAGGGGATTTAAAATGGTTGGCAACTGGGAGATCCAGCAGGTTTAAGTGGACCGACCGCAAGTATTCGGCAAAACAGTTGCCCAGTCTACGCTTGGTCTCACTGATGTAACGAAGACCACATTGGGAGCATCAGATTATGCTTTACACATCAGACTCATACTGTGTTACTGTTGGCCTGTCCATGACTAATGGTGTCCTGTGCTTATAATGTGCCGATACTTAGTCCTTGGCATTTATTCGAGTCATACAATGATACAGCGTTGGAACAGGCCCTACAGTCCAACTTGCCCACACCAACCAACATTCCTCCGCTTTCAAAACTGCTGCTGTCACACCAATCTTAAAGAAACCTGGTCTTGATCCCTCCTCTCTCATTAACTCCCGCCCAATCTCAA
The DNA here is from genome assembly GCF_028641065.1 of Leucoraja erinaceus. Lineage (NCBI taxonomy): Eukaryota > Metazoa > Chordata > Chondrichthyes > Rajiformes > Rajidae > Leucoraja > Leucoraja erinaceus. Next base: position 11,304,311 of record NC_073401.1, on the reverse strand, counting down.
ACCTCCCCTTTCTTTCAAAAACCCTGGAGCGTATCATTGCGTCGCAACTTCATTCACACCTCCTTGCGTATAACCTATTTGAACCCCTCCATAGCACAGATACTGCTCTCCTCAAAGTCCTCAATGACCTCCTCACCTCTGCTGACACTGGTTCCCTCAACATCCTCATCCTCCTCGACCTGAGTGCAGCCTTCGATGCAGTGAACCATAACATCCTGCTCACCAGATTCAAAGTCCTCGGCATTGAAGACTCTGCACTCAGCTGGCTCCGTTCTTACCTTTCCAACAGATCCCACTTCCTCTCTCTCCACAACCACACCTCTGCTACAGCCACAGTCACTCAAGGCGTTCCCCAAGGCTCCGTACTCGGCCCCCTCCTCTTCATCATCTACATCCTCCCCCTTGGTCAGATACTCCGCCACTTCAACCCGGACTTCCACTGTTACGCCGATGACACCCAGATCTACCTCGGCACCAAATCCCCCCCCCCCCCCCCCCCCCATATCAACTCCTGCTTGTCAGCTATAAAAACCTGGATGCAACATAACTTCCTCAAACTCAACAGCGATAAGACAGAATTCCTCCTCATAGGCTCCAAAGCCACACTCAGCAAAATCATTAACCCCACTCTCACCATCGACGGCACCACTGTCTCCCCATCTCCCCAGGCCCGCAACCTTGGCGTGATCTTTGATTCCACCCTCTCCCTTGAGCCTCACATCCGCCATGTCAGTAAAACCTCCTTCTTTCATCTCCGCAACATCGCCAAACTCAGACCCTCTCTCTCACACCTCCTCCCGCTGCTGAAAGACTCATCCATGCCTTCATCTCCTCCCGACTGGACTATTGCAACTCACATCTCCTTGGCATCAGCTCCACCTACATCAAACGACTCCAACTGGTCCAGAACGCAGCCGCCCGACTCATCACCCACACCAAATCCTGGCATCACATCACTCCAGTCCTCAAACAACTTCACTGGCTTCCCATCTCCCACCGGATCACCTACAAAATCCTGGCCCTCACCTACAAAGCCCTCCACCATCTGGCCCCCCCCCATGGACCCCCCCCCCCCTCCCATATCTCACTCAACCTCCTCTCCAACCCCCTACAGAGCCTTCTCCAGGGCAGCTCCCGGTCCCTCAGATCCACATCAGCCGGTCTCCTCTCCATCCACAAGTCCAACCTCCGCAGTTTTGGGGACAGAGCCTTCTCCAGGGCAGCTCCCAGGCTCTGGAACTCCCTCCCCCAACTGATCCGCAATTCCGTGTCCCTCACCATCTTCCAATCCCGCCTCAAGACCCATCTCTTCACCTCTGCCTATCCTTAGCCCCACGTCCCCCTCCCTTTTCATCTGTGCATTAATTGCCTCATATTGTGTTTTGAATTGTGACAAATATGTGACAAATAAACACCATTGACTATTAATTATTGAAGTTGTCGATCTCTGATGTGTCGAGGAGAAACAAACACCTTTTCCCAATTTGATTCCCCTCCCCCTTCATTGCCTTTACCCACAGCCAGACTGCATTCAGCAAACCTATTCATCAGTGCCATTTATCAATGTGTTTTTTAAATTACCTGTCCATGGGGTAAGCATGTTGCTGTGAATTTAGAGTAACAATCCCATTCCTCAGATCCACAGTCTCCCTCCTCTTGGTTTATGTTTATCATTGTCATGAAAGCTTTGTATGGCATGCCATCCAAACAGATCGGATATACCATACATTTGTCAGACTGAAGAAGGGTTTTGGTCCGAAACGTTGCCTCTTTCCTTCGCTCCATAGATGCTGCCGCACCCGCTGAGTTTCTCCAGCAATTTTGTCTACCTTCGATTCTCCAGCATCTGCAGTTCCTTCTTGGACATACCGTACATTTGGACAGGTACATGGATAGCATAGGTTTAGAAGGATGCACAATACAATACGATACGATATGATAGAACTTTATTTATCCCAGGAGAGAAATTAATTTGCCAACTGACATAAAAAACACAAAATACATGAAACATGAAAAGAAAGTGACGAGTGGTAGAGGGTCTGTCCCACGTAATTTACGTGACATCATTTACGCATCACAACGCACGATGGTCGCGACACACACCTGATGCGCACATGGTGTGCATTACACGCGCATGGTGCGCGATGACACGGGCAGTGACGCGCGCCCGGGCACGGCGTCGCAGGATTTTGTGATGCACAAACTCTTCGCGCACCATCTGCGTGATGCGCAAATGCCGGCCAAGTGGGACAGGCCCTTTAGGCGTTGAGGATGTGCAAAGATTGAGGAGGTGGAGGGGTCAGTCTCAGTCTCAGTCTACTCAATGACAGAAGGGGGAGGTGTACAGTTTGATAGCCACAGGGAGGAAGAAGGATCTCCTGTGGTGTTCTGTCCTGCATCTTGGTGGAACCAGTCTGTTGCTGAAGGTGCTCCTCAGGTTGACCAGTGTGTCATGGAGGGGGTGAGCTGTATTATCCAGGATGCTCCGCAGTTTCAGGAACATCCTCCCCTCCAAGACCAACCTCCCAAAATTCCAACTCCGCCCCAAGGATGGAGCCAGCCTTCCTGATGAGTATGTTAATACTATCGGTGTCCACAGCCTTCGCCCTGCTGCCCCAGCACATGGCAGCGTAGAAGATGGCACTGCCTACCACCAACTGGTAGAACATCTGTGGCATCTTACTGCAGATGTTGAAGGAGTGGAGCCTTCTCAAAAAGTACAGGCGGCTCTGTCCCTTCTTGTACAGGGCCTCAGCCAGTCCAGTTTACTGCCAGGTACACTCCCTGGTAAACTGCACATCCACGCCACTGATGGAGACAGGGCTGTTCCTCTCCTCCTAAAGTCCACCATTAACTCCTTAGTCTTGTCAGTGTTGAGCTGCAGGTGATTCAGCCCCCCACCACTCAACAAAGTCATTGACTACACCTCTGTATTCAGTTTCCCTTCCCTCAAGTGATCCAGCCCACAATTGCAGAGTCATCTGAAAACTTCTGCAGGTGTCAGGAGGCGAAATTATATCTGATGTCTGAGGTGTAGATGATGAACAGGAAGGGTGAGAGGACCATCCCAGTGGGGCCCCTGTGTTGCTCACCGCCATGTCTGAGACACAGTTCTGCAGCCTGACATATTGCGCAGGTAGTTGGTGATCAAGGACACCAGTGGAGCATCCATCCGCATCTTCGGCAGTTTTCTCCCCAGTGCAGGCCGGATGCACTGGAGAAGTCAAAAAACATAACTTCCACAATGCTTCCCGGCTTATCCAGGTGAGCATAGGAGGGATGGAGCAGGTGGATGATGGCGTCTTCAACCCCCATCTTTGCTTGGTAAACCAACTGCAGAGGGTCCAGGTAGGGTTTAACATGGGTCGTAGGTGAGTGAGCACCCGCCTCTCCAGGGACTTCATAATGTAGTTATTGGAGGAGCTGGAGCGCGTCCTCTTTGGTACAGGAACCAGGCAGAATGTCTTCCACATCACAGGAACCCTCTCCGGGCTCAGGCTCGGGTTGAAGACAAGCTGGAGTACTCCACACAACTGGCTGGCACACACACGCCTTGAGTACCCTCGGGCTGACACCATCGTGGCCAGTGGCTTTGCCTGAGGTGGAGTCTCCTCAGTTCCTTCCTCACCTGCTCAGCCTTGATGGTCAGGCTCGGCAGAGGAAGTGGACCAGGGGGAGAGTCTGTCGGTGGAGCAGGGGGGAGGGTGGGCAGAGGCCCCACCATCAAAAACCATTAAAAACCAGGTTTAGCCCAGTCCTGATTACTTTCCCTCCCCAGGCCACTGGTCTTCCTGTAGCCTGTTAATGTTCTTCATCCCGCTACACACATCCCTCATGTTGTTCTGCTGAAGTTTCCTCTCCAGCTTCCTTCTGTAGTTGTCCTTGCCCCATCTCAGCCTGACCTTCAGGTCTTTCTGCACACGCTTTACCTCCTCCCTGACACAGCCACCAGTTCAATGTCCGGGCTACACACACGCTCCTTAAACATGATGTGACCAGGGTTGCACCACTTGTTGTTAACGAGAATAGCAAGTCCTTCACCTTTACACTTGCCACTCTCACTGCAGTCCCTGTCCGCCTGAACAGTCTGAAAGCCGTCCACACTGGTGTTGAACTCCAGGGATGTCCTCGTGGGGCCATGTCTCTGTGAACCACAGCACGCTGCTCTGACACTACTCCCTCTGGGTCTTCATTAGTGCAGCTAGCTCATCCATCTTGTTAGCCAGTGATCTCACATTCCCCATTGTAATGGAAGGCAAGTATGACTTGTGCCTCCTTTTCTCCGCACTTCATTTTACTCCCGCCCGGCATCGCCTGTATTTCCTCCTCAGTTCCTTGGGGATTTCTGATGTAACCGTAGTGAAGCCAGCCGGTCGGGACGGTCGTAGCTCCAGCAGTTGATCCCTGGTCTAGTTGACAAAGAGACCAGTTCCTGGTTGTTGCAGGGACAGAGACAGCGAAACGCCGAAAAAGTATCTCTCCAACGAGGAAAGAGATAAAAAGTTTCCCCCACTTGGCTGGCTGCCGTGTGCACAGTGACAGAACCGGAAACAGGAAGTGAAAAAAAAGGGCCAAATGAAGGCAGGTGGGCCATGTTGGTCAGCTTGGGCAAGTTGGGCCAAAGGGCCTGTTTCCATGCAGTACGACTATGACTATACATAATTACAATCGTCAAACTCAAGGGCTATAGGTGGGGTAAAATAGAAGATACAGAGTGCAGAATATAGTTCTTAGCATTGTGGCGCATCAGTTCCATAGACAAAGTCCAATGTCCGTAATAGAGTAGAGATGAATCGGACTGTACCCTCTCTTATGGAAGGACCGTTCAGAAGCCTGATAACAGAGGGGAAGAAGATGTTCCTGGGTCTGGTGGTGCATGCTTTCAAGCTTCTGCACTTTCTGCCGGATGGGAACAGAGAGAAGAAGGAACGGCCAGGGTGGGACAAGTCTTTGATCATGTTGGCTGCTTTTCTGAGGCAACGTGAAGTGTGGATGGAGTCAACGGTGGGGAGTTTGGTCTGTGTGATGGACTGGGCTACATCTGCAACTCTCTGCAACTTCTTGCAGTCTTGAACATCGGCAATTTATTTTACATTTTCTTACCTGCAATGACACCGTTTGAATTTCTTACATTAACGGCACAAGTATTAACTTGATCAATTAACTTTTAGCTTGCCAAATGAAATCAAAATCCCAAAGTAATGTTACCGCTAGTAGTTGACAATTAACCAGTATTAATAAAAATGACCAGCAAATTGAAATTATGATTGAAGATTTATAATCAATATATCAGTATGTCAATATGACACATTACAGACCACTCCACCTTGAAATCAGATGCCAATAAACAACAATTGAGGAATTTCCCATTAACAAAAAGCATGTTAAAGATGAGAGCTATTTCTGGTGAGTCTCTGAGAATATTGGGAACTAATTGGGCACAGAGTCAGTGCACAATGCCCATTGTGGTGATACAAGGCCATCAATACTGTGGTGATTATAATATGATCTTGAAAAGAACGATGTACTTCAAATGATACCTCAACTGTGACATAATGTCCCAGCATCAATACTGAATCTGAAGAAAGCTCCCGACCCGAAACATTACCTCTTCATGTGTGGGAAGGAACTGCAGATGCTGGTTTACACCGAAGATAAACACAAAATGCTGGAGTAAGTCAACGGGACAGGCAGCATCTCTGGAGAGAAGGAATGGGTGACATTCCGGGTTGAGACCCTTCCTCAGACTGAAGTTGAAGTTCTTCCACATGAAGTTCTTCCTTTTCTTTCTTCAGGTTGAGTGCCAAGGTCAATGGAGGAGGATCACTGAGTTCTTCATACCGTCGCCAATTCCTCTCCTCATGCAATTTTGCCTGACCCCCGCTGAGCTACTCCAGCGCCCCCTGTCTTCTTCTATATTTAATACCTTGACAGATAAAGACCAACAGCCTTCTTTACCACCCTATCTACCTGTGACACCATTACCAGGGGACTATATACCTGTACTCCTAGATCCCTCTGTTCTACAACACTCCCCAGGGCCCTGCCATTCACTGTGAAGGTCTACACATATATGTGAATGAATGAATGAATGATAACTTTATGGAAACATTATTGTCACAGTGAAATTCTTTGCCTGCATAACTTGCCAAGACATCCAATAGTCTCCCATGAAGGGTGTTTACAAAGTTACAAATCCCCCCCCCCCCCACACACAATTTCCCCCTTTGTTCTTGTTTCCCCCCCCCCTCCCCCACCTCCCTCATGGCCCTTGTTCTACCCTCCCCCCCCCCCTCCCCCCACTCCAGGACCTCCTTTGTTCCTTCCCTCGACAGCGACGTCCTTACTTCACGTGTCCGTCTCGTCCGTCGGTCTGCGCCATCATCGCAGCAACGTTGCCGGTTCCTCTCCATATACCATATAAAATTCTTAAGGTATTGGACAGGCTAGATGCAGGACAAATGTTCCCGATGTTGGGGGAGTACAGAACCAGGGGTTGCAGTTTAAGAATAAGTGGTAGGCCATTTAAGTAGCAATGTTACAAAATTTTGAGATTTAAAAAATCAAGTCTGCAATTTATCCCATCAGATAAAGCATAACAATAAGTTTAATTTGACACCAAATTCACTTTCATATCTCAAGTATTAAAAAAGTTATGGCCATTTTCATACTCGGAAATTAGCATCTTGTTCCCTATTGATTTTCAATGGACATTACAAAAAAGCTGTGATCTTGGATAGTCAAAAGCCCATTTCTTAAGGAAAGATTAACATTTTTAAATAGCCTAAGTGTCCAAAGATTATTCACAAATAATTCACAATATAACATGATTTTTATATCTAATTTACATTAATTTATAGGTCAAATGGAAGGAATTTAGTGTTCAATTGCTGTAAATAAATGCCCATTTAAATCGGCTTTCTAGTGGGTTCATGTGAACGCGCTGGTTTAGAACGTTCACATCGCGCTGGATTAGTGCCCTCAAATGCCGAGAAAAATACTGCGGGATATAAAAAGCCCAAAATGAACTACTCGCTATAGATAACTTGATATACAGGGTTATATATATGCCCCATTTAATGTAAAAATAAGGTACATACCTTTAATTGTTTGCTTTATAAAACCCTGGGGCTGCGAGAGGTTGCGGAATGAGAGAGTAATTTTAAAACTATTATAACTATATTATCAAGGCCTATAAAACTAATAATACCTTTTGCGACAAGGTCTTGCAGCGATTTTTCGTTAATGATTAACTAGGCTGAACATCTGCGATTAGAACAGCCTAGTAAAAATCGCGTTTTAAACCCGCCCCCTCCAAACAGCGCCAAAATCGCGGACATGGCTGTGGGCAGATTCCCAATGACGATTCAGGTAGGTTTTGTAACATACCTAATTTAAGACTGAGATGAGGAAAAACCTTCTTACCCAGAGAGTTGTGAATCTGTGGAATTCTCTGCCACAGAAGGCAGTGGAAGCCAATTCACCGGATGTTTTCAAGAGAGAGTTGGATGTGGCTCTTTGGGCTAATGGAATCAAGGGATATGGGGAGAAAGCAGGAATGGGGTACTGCTTTTGGATGATCAGCCATGATCACATTGAATGGCGGTGCTGGTTCGAAGGGCCGAATGGCCTACTCCTGCACCTATTTTCTATGTTTCTCTGAGACCACGCCGCCTCACATGCATTCCAAGTCTGCAGCCAGGAAGCCTTGAATCGGACATACATGATTCTACATGTAAAGTTTTTATCATTAATTGTATACAACAAAGCAACTGCTCAGAAGCCACACTGACCACCAAGCACCCAGTTTACATTGACACAACTGATGTTATTGCACATGCTGGATTCCAAATGCATAACCAATCTTAGTGGAATGCCATATTATGGCAACAGACCAGATTCTTCCTTCCATTTATTGCTCTATTTAACAATTTTTGGAATCTATAATGTTCATAAAGTCAAAACTCTGAGTATCTGGACATTAAGGTGAGAGGGGAAAAATTCAATAGAAAGCTGAGGGGAAACATTTTCACACAAAGGGGGTGGGTGTATGGAATGAGCTGCCAGAGGAGGTCGTTGAGGCAGGTACTACAACAACATTGAAAAGACATTTGGACAGGTACATGGATAGGAAAGGTTGAGAGGGATAAGGGCCAAATGTGGGCAGGTGGGACTAGTGTAATTGAGGGCATCTTGGTCGGCATGGACAAGTTGGGCTGAAGGGTCAGTGCCCTATGACTCTATGCCCTTTGTACTTGACATTAAGCCTTTATAACAGGTTTCTGTTGTAAAGCAACTATAAAACTTAGACTGCGTCCTTAACAAATAATCCTGCTGTTTTTTGATGAATAATTGAATGTACAGTTGAGTATCTCCAGTATTAAGTATTAAATATTCCTTTCTGAATTTACTCAGGGTAGAGCGACGAGTGAATTTTAAGCAAAATCTCGCAACATCAGAAAATAGACTTTCAAATTTATTTATGATGGGAAACATTTCAAATGCTCCAAAGTCTTCAAGTTTGCTGATATCCGAGGCTTGATTCCTGAACAGTGACATTAGCAGCAGAATACGACGCATCTGTAAAGCCTACGCTGCAGGTACACCAGCAACTTTTCTTCAGAATGCTGACAGTAGTTTACATCCGCTCTTCAAAGGATTAGAAAGTATCTCAGAACTCCGCATATCACGGCAACTTTTGCTTAAGTTATGTTTTATTTCATTCAGCGGGGTAACGCACACCTTATCTCAACTAGATACTTCTCCTTGCCAAATGGGGTTTGTCGCAATGCAGAAATTTCATCTCCCGGATCGCCCAATTCCACATGAGGTTAGTAGGAAGGAACTGCAGATGGCTGACCAGGCTTTTTTAGACACAAAAAGTTGGAGTAACTCAGCGGGACAGGCAGCATCTCTGGTGAGAAGGAATGGGTGACGTTTTGGGTCGAGACCCTTCTTCAGACTGAAGTTGAAGGTCTTCCACATGAAGTTCTTCCTTTTCTTTCTTCAGGTTCAGGTTGAGTGCCAAGGTCAACGGAGGTTCACTGAGTTCTCAGTGGGTCCTGTAGTAGCATTATAAACCTTGTATTCAGGTACAACGGTTGTATGGCATCAGAGCACAGCATTAAAATATCGGCAGGCCCTAACTAAAATAAAATCAACATATCATAACTAACAAAACAAAGAAACTATGGAATTACAACTAAAGGACTGAAGACTGAACATGAATAGTAGACAAAACACACTGTACATTCAACTGTACAGTTGGGCACAGTGGTGCAGCGGTAGAGTTCCTGCGATACAACGCCAGAGACCCGGGTTTCATCCTGACTATGGGTGCTGTCCGTATGGAGTTTGTATGTTCTCCCAGTGATCTGTGTGGGTTTTCCCCGGGTGCTCCGGTTTCCTCCCACAACTCCAATGACATACAGGTTGGTAGATTAATTGGCTCGGTACAAAATGTAAATTGTCCCCAGTGCGTGTTGGATAGTGTTAGTATGTGGGGATCGCTGGCTGATGTGGACTCGGTGGGCCGAAGGGCCTGTTTCCACTAATCTAAACTAAACTAAACCAAATCAAAGCAAACCTCAGGCCTTAGTAGTGAGAGGTTGAAGACATGTGTAACACTGCCACCAATGGTTTAGTTTTTCGCTCCCTCTCTCTCTCTCTCTCTCTCTCTCTCTTTCTCTTCCCCCCCTCTTCTTCCCTCTCTCTCCCCCTATCTCACTCTCTCTCTCACCTATCTCACTCTCCCTCCCTCCCACTTTCTCTCTCTTTCTTCTCTCTCTCTCTCTCTGTCTCTCACTATCTATCTCCCTCTCTTCCCCTATTCTCTCCTCTCTCTCTCCTCTCTCTCCTCCCCTCTCTCTCTCCCCCTCCCCCCTCTCTCCTCTCTCTCTCTCTCTCTCTCTCTCTCTCTCTCTCTCTCTCTCTCTCTCTCTCTCTCTCTCTCTCTCTCTCTCTCTCTCTCTCTCTCTCTCTCTCTCTCTCTCTCTCTCTCTCTCCCTCTGCAAACCAACATGTGCAAATTCTTGTTTCTACATTCTTTGCATGACATAAATTAAAAACTTTATCCCAACTTTATCCATAGGTTTCTAGACAGCCATATTATCTATATTTATTTTATATCACGTTAGTGCCAAGAGAGACTAAGCGAGTCACTTCTAACCTCAATGCGATTGCTGCCCCAGTGGATCGAGAATGGATGCAGCATTCATTGATTTCAATACACCATTTATTGATTTAACTTCTTGTTTGCATGATAGAAATGTGAAAGATACACTTGGATCAACATCATCGAAATAGATTCTGTAACGTTTCACACAAGCTCTTATGATACCACATCTCCTGGGATTACTGCAATCATGCAAGCTTGCATTTATTATAGTGATAATGCTGATAAGAGATTGAGTATCTCCGTTCTAACAATATCACTGATCTTAAGAAGTCTTTAATTATTTTATTTTATTTACTGTCTTATTTAGTTTCATAGATTCATGTAGCACAAAAACAGGACTACGGCAACTTTTTAGGCTTGCCACATGGTCGCCACATGTTCGCTGGTGGTCTCTGGTGAGCCTCCTTCATGGTCGCGAGGAGTTCCCGCATTCTGGGAATGAGTCGCGGCCTCAGTATGGTCGCCGCAAAGTTTTCAACATGTTAAAAAAATTTCTGCAACCAAAAATTGGTCGCCATGGAGAAAATCGATAATCCTGTAGTCCGAGGTGCAGTTGTAGTGGGGTCACCATGTAGTTATTGGTAGTCGAGGGAGTTGTAGGCAGTTTTAGTTAATCGCCTTTGCTGACCAGGCATTTTCATTGGTTCATTGGGGAAAAAAAATGTAAGCATGAGTTTTCAGAACCAAGGATAACCGACCGGTAATGTTAAATGCCCAATAAACTTCACAGCTGTGTATCTCTGGCTTATTAAAAGTTGTCTGGCTTCTTAAAAGTGGCTCCACTCCTTCTCCCCCCCCTTCTCTCCTCCACCCCTCCCCTCTTTTAAAGGGCTTACTGTACACTGTGCTAGCGGTCTTAACCTTCCCGTTCATCGTGGTGTGTGTCTGTATCACCTTGGCTTTGCACCGTGTGAATTTCAGACAGCGCTCCCCCGCTTTCCCTGGCCCCCGGCTTTATGATGTGTGTGTGTGTGTGTGTGTGTGTGTGTGTGTGTGTGTGTGTGTGTGTGTGTGTGTGTGTGTGTGTGTGTGTGTGTGTGTGTGTGTGTGTGTGTGTGTGTGTGTGTGTGTGTGTGTGTGTGTGTGTGTGTTCCACTCTGACAGTCGCCGTTCCAGTTCCCGGTTTTGCAGGCGAGTGCCGCGAACTTGACAGTCGCCGGCGGTCCGCTGAAAAATGGCCTAAGTGGGACAGGACCTTAACTCATCTATGCCGACCAAGATGAGATATCCAAGCCCATCCTGTTTGCCCATATCCCTCTAAACCTTTCTTATCCTTGCATCTGTCCAAGTGTTTATTTTAATTGCTGTTGTGCCTGCCTCAATGACCTCGTCTGGCAGCTCCTTCCATGCTTCCTATTAAATCTTGCCCCTTTCACTTCAAAACGATGTCCACTTGATTCCCCTACACTGGGAAGACTCTGTGCATTCACCCTATTTATTCCCCTCATGATTTTATACACTTATATATGATTACCCCTCAGCCTCCTGTGTTCCAACGAATAATGTCCTAGTCTTCCCAACTTCTCCCTACATCTCAGGCCTTTGTCCTGGCAACATCCTCGTAAATCTTCTCTGCGCTCTTTCTAGCTTAATGGTATCCTTTCCATAGCAGGGTGACCAAAACTGAGCATTGTCGCCCAAAATATGGCCTTACCAATGCCCCGTACAATTGTAACATAATGTTCCTATTTCTATACTCAACCCCCTGAATGGTGAAGGACAATGTACCAAAAGCATTCTTTACCACCCTCTTGACCTCTTTCAGGGAACTATGTGCCTGCACTCCTAGATCCCTCTGCTCGACACTCCCAAGGCCCTACTATTCACTGGCAGATCCTGATGGTTTTATTTCTCAAAATGTACACCTCCTATTTCTTCTCCCATTTCCAATGTGCATATTATTATTTACACAACGTGCATTGTTCTGTTTTTCTTCACATTTGTTATGGGCCCACTTGTTGAAACTTATATTTTGGTCTCTGCCACATAGGGATTTTTTAAAGTCTGACATCTCCATCATATGGAAGAAGGTCTTACTAAAGACTAAAAACCATTCACAGCTCTACACCAAATTTTTGCAAAATGTTTGAGATAATCTTTGACAGTAATCCACCGGTAAGCTTGGTTTGATTGAATAAAAGATACAGCATGGACACAGGCCCTTCAGCCCACCATCGATCACCTGTTCACACTAGTCCTGTGTTATCCTGCTTTCACATCCACTCCCTACACACTAGGGGTAATTTTACTGAGGCCTGTTAACTTACAAACCTGGGGTCAAGGAAAGAGCGGCCCTGTTTCCACCACCTCGCACAAGAAGCACAAGAAACGACGAGACAGACACCATCGTTTGCAGATGCCGAGAAGTGTGCTCAACTCTGGCTGTACAACTTCTAATCTTGTGTGTGGACTCGACAAGAAGAAGACCTACAAACCTGCATGTCAATGGGATGTGGGAGGAAACTGGACAGAGCATCTGGGAGAAAACCCATATGGAGAATGTGCAAACTCCACACGGACAGCATCTGAGGTCAGAATCAAACCCGGATCTTGGCGCTGTGAGGAAGCAGCACTACCCGCTGTGCCACTGTTGTTGGCAGGTCGACTAGTTAACCAGAGTTTGGCGACAGTGTTCATAGAATCATGGTCTTACAGCTTGGAAACAGGCCCTCCAGCCCAATTTGCCCACACCGGCCAACATGGGCAAGAGACTCTATGCGTCTACCTGATCTATTCCTCTCATTCCTCAAAGAATTCCATTCCTCTTTGTACACCTCTATAAGAACGCCACTCATCCTCATACGCTCCAAGGAATAGAGTCTGAGCCTGCTTAACCTCTCCCTATAGCTCAGGCCCTCGAGTCCTGGCAACATCCTTGTAAAATATTCTCTGCACCCCATTCCAGCTTGACAACATCTTCCCTATAACAATGGTGACGTTAGCTGTGAGCTTGAATCTTGATGGGACTTAATGTGAATTCATTTTGAAACCTTCATCCAGCAAGATGCCTGGTGACCCACCAGCTGAGCCCATGACAAATACCACATTCCCATCTTGTGAATCGGTGTTAATCATGGTAACACAGACGGAAATATACCATTCATTATCTGTTGCTGCCAGATTACAGGTTTACACATCAGAGTCGCAATGGTCAGAGTGTGTTAGAGCTCATGTTCCAGCATTGTGCTTTAAGTCCTGACCTCTGCTGTCCAGCCCGACAATACATTTACCGCACCATTCATCCCTGCAATATCAAATTAGGGTCAGATCGATTTTATCAAGTAGGTGTCCACTGGGATAAGGGCTAAGACTGTCCAAACCAATTTCAATTAAAGCCTTGTCGAAGCACCTGAGAGAAAGGAGACTCAAAAATCCCCATTCCTTGTGGAGCTGTGTTCAAATCACAGTCTGAGATGATTCATCTCTTATTGCCTGCAATGGAACTTGCGTGGATTGGAATGAGTGCAGAGCAGCCATCTAGAACACTTTGGAATTAGCCTGGTAAAGAATGTTTAGCGCTTGGCTGTGCACAGCGGTGCATCAAGTAGAGCTGCTGTCCTGCAGTGCCAGAGACCTGAGTCCGACCACAACCTCCTGTGCCATCTGTGTGGAGTTTGCACGCTCTCCCTGTGACCGCTTAGGATTCCTCCGGGTGCTCCGATTTTCACCCACATCCCAAAGACATGCCAGTTTGTCGGTTAGTTGTTCTCTGAGTGAGTAGGGAGTGGATGAGAAAGTGGATTAGCAAAGGATATAATAATGAGGAACTGCAGATGCTGGTATATACAAAAGATAGACTCAAAACGCTGGAGTAACTCAACAGGTCAGACAGCACCTTTGGAGAAATGGATAGAACTGGTCTGAATGGGTGATTGATGATTGGTGTGGACTCGTTGGGTGAAAGGGCCTGTTTCCATGCTGTGACCTTCAATAAATCAAACTGGCAACTTGAAATATGACACTCGGGACAATTTCAATTTTACAGAAGCCAATTAAACTACAAACCTGTCTGTCTTTGGAATGTGGGAGGAAACTGGAGCACCTGGAGAAAACCTGCGCAAACGCCGTACAGATGGCACCCAGATCGAACTCGGGTCTCTGGTGCTGGCAGGCAGCAACTCTACCACTGTGCCACTGAAGGGACAATCATCTGTCACTTTAATTCTTTATCTCACTCTGACCTCTCAGTCATTGGCATCTTACGCTGTTCTAACAAAGCGCAATCTCAGTTCAAGGGACAGTTCGTACATTCTAGTCAACACAGTTTGCATTGGAGCTGCTGCCAACGTTTACATTTATTTCAGGTTTCTGGAGTTTTCAAGAGAGAGTTAGATTTAGATGAAGATAGACACCAAATGCTGGAGTAACTCAGCGGGTCAGGCAGCATCTCTGGAGAGAAGGAACGGGTGATGTTTCGGGTCGAGACCCTTCTTCAGGCTGGTTAGGGATAAAGCTCTTCGGGCTAACGGAATCAAGGGATTATGGGGAAGAAGCCGGAACGGGGCACTGATTTTGGATGATCAGCCACGATCATATTGAATGGCGGTGCTGGCTCGAAGTGCCGAAGGGCCTACTCCTGCACCTATTTGCTATGTTTCTATGTTTCTATCAACTGCAGGGTTTTGTATCTCAGTCCCATCATTGCGATATTTTACTCCCCTCTGTCCTCATCCATCTTCTATGAACACAAAATAAACTGCAGCTGCAGGTTTAAAAAAAAGGTGCCAAGTGCTGGAGTAACTGAGTAGTTCAGTCAGCAATGGTGGAGAATATGAATAGGATGTGTTACTGATCTGATGAAGGATCCTGACCAGAAACGTCATCTATCCATGTTCTCCAGAGATGTTACCTGACCCGCGGAGTCACTCCAGTACCTTGTGTCTTCCTTCTATGAGCACCTTTCTTCAGACAGATCGACATCAATTGTCCAGCCTTCTCCTCAACCCTCAGCGTCAACATTTGCATCGATCTCTTTTGAGTCACACCCATTCCCGTCAGCCTATCAACGTGCAAGCTCAACGGGTTTCATTTCCCAACCTGAAACATTGTCTGTCCATTCCCTCCACAGATGCTGCCTGACCCGCAGAATTCCTCCAGCAATTTGTGCTTTGCTCAAGATTCCACTTTATGCAGTCTCGTGTTTTGTCTGAGTTTAATTTCTAATTCTCATTCGACGTTATCTGCCTGAAACATTGAGCGTATTGGTCTCCCTTCACACATTACGATCGAAGGGCCGAATGGCCTTACTCCTGCACCTATTTTCAATTTTTCTATGTTTCTATTACCTAACATGCTGATTATTCCCAGCACTTTTTGTCTCTATCACAGATGTTCAGCATTAGGTTTAATCACGGTGGAGTGTTGCTGCCTCACAGCGCCAGGGACCCGGGTTCGATCCGACTATGGGCGCTGTCTGTACAGAGTTTGTACGTTCTCCCTGTGACCGTGTGGGTTTTCTCCGGGTGCTCAGGTTTCCTCCCACACTCCAGGTTTGTTAGTTAATTTGCCTCAGTGAAAATGTAAAATTGGCCCTAGTGTGAGTAGGATAGTACATGTTGTACGTGGATCTCTGATCGGTGTGGATTTGGTGGGGCCATAGGGCCTCTTTCCTTGTTGTATCTCCAAACTAAACTAAGCTGAACCCTAAGAGAAGTGAAAGTACAAATGGCTGGGAGGTGGGCAGAGATTATGCCTTGGGATGAGGATGAGGATGAGGATATCGGCAGACTGAAGGCAACTAGCTTAGTCTTGTGTTTAAGAAGGAACTGCAGATGCTGGAAAATCGAAGGTACACAAAAATGCTGGAGAAACTCAGCGGGTGCAGCAGCATCTATGGAATGAAGGAAATAGGCAACGTTTCGGGCCCTGCCCGAAACGTTGCCTATTTCCTTCGCTCCATAGATGCTGCTGCACCCGCTGAGTTTCTCCAGCATTTTTGTGTAGCTTAGTCTTGTCCTTGGTTCTTTAAAAGTTCTTAAAACGAGAGAGGTGAATTATCTAGTGTCACATTCTTGCTGACTGCTTGTAATTTCTAATTGGTATCATTAAAAAATAATTGGCTCTGCCTGTCACTTAGAGCTACCGAGTGATCCATACCTATCTGAGAATGACGGGCTTATCAAAGATTCAACACCACTGCTAACTGACATAACTTCACCTGTCAATGTCTGCTGCCACTATGCTCAACGTAGCTGCAAGCCACGGTATGATGGAGAGCTTTAAACAAATTCAATAAGATCCAAAATTATTTCCCCCAATCTCTTCTATGTAGCATGTTTGTGTATTAATCTTTTTTTGCAAATATACTGCTTTTGCCAAGTGTATTCTCTTTAATTTTTTTCACTCTCCCCCCATAAGGGTGACTGATATGTTTGGTTTAGAGATACGACAAGGAAACAGGCCCTTCGGTCCACTGAGTCCACTGCAAAACAGCGACTCCCCCGCACAAGTCAAGTCAAGTCGAGTCGAGTCACATTTATTTATATAGCACAATTAAAAAAAACAACTCTCGTTGGCCAATGTGCTTTACATTTGTTATAAGATTAGTATAAACAAACAAACTACATACATATATACATATAGCCCTCGCTCACTGGACGTCAGGAAAAGCTTGGGAGTATAGATAAGATTTTAGTCTTGACTTAAAGGAGTCGATGGAGGGGGCAGTACTGGGAAGAGGGATGCAGGGGTCCGAAACGTTGCCTATTTCCTTCACTCCATAGATGCTGCTGCACCCGCTGAGTTTCTCCAGCATTTTTGTGTACTTTAGAATGGAGATGCTGTCTTTAGCCAGAGGGTGGTGAATCTGTGGAATTCATTGCCACAGATTGCTGTGGAGGCCAAGTTATTGGGTATTTATAAAGTGGAGATTGATAGGTTTTTGATTAGTAAGGTTGCCAAAAGTTACAGGAAGAAGGCAGGAGAATGGGGTTGAGAGGGAGAAATAGATCGAATGGAGGAGCGGACTCGATGGGCCAAGGACATCAAAATTTTTCGCAGATATCTTATGGTCATGGCAAAATTCCTTTGAAAGACATTAATCATGTTTTTTTTATGGCAGTTTGGTGGTATGTCTAGTATTATTAATGATTCCAAATGCATTTATTTAGGTGAGTTTTAATCCTCCGTAGGGCATGATGGATTTGAATACAGATCCTTTAATCAATAGACCAAGGCTTTGGATTTTAGTCCATTAATTAGCCACCTTTGTTACTACAGACATGCATAGGTGTGTTAAATGTTTTGACATGAGTGATCGTAAGATACAATTTCAAAGAAGATCAGGGGAATTATCTTTAATGTCTTCCCCAAAATTTAGTTCCAATCAATTTTACAAAAATTGTTATCTGTGGCTGTGTGTTGGAGTGTGCTGTGTTCAAATTAGCGGCCATGCCTCCTGCTGTAGCTGCAACTACAAATCAAATTGTACTTCAGGGATTATAAAATGCTTTGGAATGAATTAAGACTGTAAAAGTTGCTGTTTGCATCCAATTTTAAATTTCCTATGCCTAACAAAAATATATTGGTCTCAATCTTCAATAGTTTAACTGAACCAAGACCCATGTTTAGTTTAGTTTAGACATGGAGCGCTGAAACAGACCCTTTGGCCCCCACAGTCCGTGCTGACCAGTGATCCCCGCACACTAACGCTATCCTACACACACTGGGGACAATTTAAATGTTTAAATGTTAATGTGTACAATTAGCCAACAAACCTGCATATCTTTGGAGTGTGGGAGGGAGCCGGAGCACCCAGAGAAAACCCACACAGATCACGAGGAGAACGTACAAACGTACACACATCACCCGTAGTTAGGATCGAACTCTGGTCTCTGGTGCTGTAAGGCAGCAACTCTACCCCTGCACCCCTGTGTTTTGCAGTGAAAATTGTTCCGACATCTCTAACTCTGACTGAAACCATTGTTTCTGCTTTCATTCCAAAATAGCTATGTTCTGTTTTTACCTATCAGCCCCCAACTCAGGATTCAGGAGAGTACAAGACAGATTTAGGAAACGTGCCCCCAAGGGCAGTGGTACAACGGTAGACCAGACACCCCACAGCTCCAGAGATCACGGTTCGATCCTGCCTGTCGGTGCTGTTTGTTTGGAGTTTGTACGTTCTCCCTGTGTTCACGTGGGTTCCCTCCGGGTACTCCAGTTTACAGTTTAGACTTTAGACTTTGGAGATACAGGAAACAGCCCCTTCAGCCCACCGAATCTAATCTGACCAGCAATCACACGTACTGTATCACCAGCACATCCTGCACACCTAGGGACAATTTTATAATTTTACCAGCCAATTAACCTGCAAACCTTTATGTCTTTAGAGTGTGGGAGGAAACCGGAACACCTGGAGAACACCCACGTGGTCACAGGAAGAACATACAAACTCCATACATACAGCACCCACAGTCAGGATTGAACCCAGGTCTCTGGCACTATAAGGTGTCAACTCTACCGCTGCGCCACCGTGCCGCCCTGTTGTGATCTACTCCCATATTCCAAAGACGTGCAGGTTGTCTTCTGTAAATTGTCTCCTGTGTGTAGGATGTGGAAGTGGGATAACATAGAGTGATTGTGAACGGGCGTCCGATTGCCGGAATGGAATCGATGGGCCAAAGGGCCCGTTTCCTCGCTGTCTCCCCAAACTCTGATCTGGATGTGTCCTACACCCATCGCAAGTCTTGTTCATCGTTGTCGAGGCTCCAAGTCAACACTGAACACTGTACTTGCTAGTGATCGATCCAAACTTCCACATAATTGAAGTACCCGTTCCTTCGTTTTGTATTCAGACCACCTTGAGATGAAGGTCAACATCCTATTAACCTCTGTGATTACTTTTTGTACCTGCGCATTTGCATTCAGTGATTTATATATACATGGGCACCTGAATCCTTTGGCTCCTCCACAGCTCCAAGTCTTATACCATTAACAAAATATTCTGATTTGTCTTTCTCATATCCAAGGTGAATAACCTCCGACTTGCCCACATTGATCTATTTCTGCCGTGTGAGTGGGTTACGTTATATGTTCATTAGCCTTTCATAACATCCTTCTCCCAACTTATTGTGCCTTCGATTAACCTATAAACATCTGATTTAAAGATCCCCATCTATAGCCCTGCATGTCATTGATTCATTTGTAGAATTGTAGAAACAAAAAACTGCAGGTGCTGGTTCATACGACAGATAGACACAAAGTGATGGAGTAATTCAAGGGTAGACAAAAAAAAGCTGGTGAAACTCAGCGGATGAGGCCGCATCTATGGAGCGAAGGAATAGGCGATGTATCGGGTCGAGGCCCTTCTTCAGACGGTTGGGGGGGGGGGGGGGGGTGTGTGAGAAAGAAAGGAAGATGCGGAGACAGTGGGCTGTGGGAGAACTGGGAAGGGGAGGGGAAGAAGGGAGAAAGCAAGGACTACCTGTAATTGGAGAAGTCAATGTTCATACCGCTGGGGTGTAAACGACCCAAGCGAAATATGAGGTGCTGCTCCTCCAATTTGCGGTGGGCCTCACTCTGGCCATGGAGGAGGCCCAGGACAGAAAAGTCAGATTCAGAATGGGAGGGGGCCTTGAAGTGCTGAGCCACTGGGAGATCTGGTTGGTTATTGCGAACTGAGCGGAGGTTTTGGGCGAAGTGATCGCCAAGCCTGCGCTTGGTCTCACCGATGTAGAGCAGTTGGCACCTGGAACAGCGGATGCAGTAGATGAGGTTGGAGGAGGTGCAGGTGAACCTCTGCCTCACCTGGAAAAACTGCTTGGGCCCTTGGATGGAGTGGAGGGGGGAGGTAAAGCGGCAAGTGTAGCATTTCCTGCAGTTGCAAGGGAAAGTGGCAGTGGAGGGGGTGGTTTGGGTGGGAAGGGACAAATTGACCAGGGAGTTACGGAGGGAACGGTCTCTGTGGAAAGCAGAATGGGGAAGATGTGGCACTTGTCGCTTTACCTTCCCCCTTGACTCCAACCAATGCTCCACCCCCCCCCCCCTCTCTTTGTTTCCCATCCCTCTCATCCCCACACCTGTGTGCTCCCAATTAGTTTAAACTTGTCTGTTTCATTGATTGAAAGATACAGCATAGAAACAGGCCATTCAGCCCATCGAGTCCACCCCCACCATTGATCACTCGTTCACATTAGTTCTCTGCGATCCCACTTTTGGATTCGCTCTTTAAACATAAGGAACAACTTACAAAGGACGATTAACCTACAAACCTGCACCTGGTTACGATGTGGGAGGAAACCAGAGCACCCAGAGAAAACCCACATCATCCCAGCGAGAACGTGTAAACTCAACATGGACGGGACCTGAGTTTAGGATCGTAACCCGGGTCTCTCGTTCTGTGAGGCAGCAGCTCTACCGCCCGTGACTCCCAGCCCCAGAGACCTGTTCAATCCCGGCCTCGAGTGCTGTCTGTGCGGAGTTTGTATGTTCTCCCTGTGAACATGTGCATTTCCTCCGGGTGCTCCGATTTCCTCCCACATTCCAAAGACGTGCGCATTTGAAGGTTAATTGGCCCTCTATAAATTGCCCCTAGTGTGTAGGATACAAACGTGGGATAACATAGCAACAGGTGATCGATGGTTGGCGTGGTCTTGGTGGAGGAGAGCTGTGTTGTCACACGCCATCTCTTAAATTAAAACTAAAACAAAAACATATCATTGACAACATGAAAGTCAGAGAATGTACATCCCTAAAACAAAGCAACTTTAAATTGAGTTGCCCGCTCCTTGGCTACATCAAGACATTAAAGGCTGATTTTATTATTGCGATTGTCAATAACCTTAAGCAAGATCTGATGGATGTTTTCATTGCTTTGACTATTAAGTTCAGTGTCTTAAATGGATTAATTTGATGTTCCCCAGGACAATGCAAATGTTATAAAATTAATTGTCATTGAGATAGAAGGCACCACAGAGTAAGAAAGCAGCTGACTCCTCAAATCCTTTCTTATTCAGCGCTAATTATTCCACGCACAACAAGTCTGCCCACCATGTTATAAAGGCTGCTGAATATCATCGGGCTTAATTTCCTTTCCATGATATACAGTTCTTCACTGGTCAGTCCCACACCCAATGCAGCGATGGGGCTGAGCATGGAAAGTCATTGTGATGTTAAGGAATTGCTTTTTATTTCTCTTGGGCAGCTTACAACCCAGCGGTGTGAACGTCGATGTCTCTAATTTCACGTTTAGTTTAGTTTAGTTTAGAGATACGGTGCGGAAAGAGGCCCTCTGGCCCACCGGGTCCACGTCGACCAGCGATCCCCGCACACTAACAATATCCTACACACACTAGGGACACTTTACTATTTTACTGAAGCCAATTACAAACTTACAAACCTGTGCATCTTTGAAGTGTGGGAGGAAACTGGAGCTCCTGGAGAAAGCCCAGGCAGGTCATGGGGAGAACGTACAAACTCATTACAGACGAGCACCAATTGTCAGGGTCGAATCCGGGTCTCTACCGCTGTGCCCCCCACTGTGCCGCCCTGCATTGTATACCGTGCAAGGTGACCCCTGCATTCCCACCTTAGATGTCCTCCCAGTTCTACTGTTCAAATCCTTGTATCCCTTCATTATCACCTCTTCCCCAGCCATTGTGGGCTCCACTCTTCCTTGGTCATCTGTTCTCTGGCCCTGCTTTGTTCTGTTCCAGTCCCCCCCCCTCCCCCCCCCCCCCCCTCACTTTCAGTTCGAGGAAGGGTCCCAACTAGAAATGACACACTTTATCTGCTTATTTATGTGTATATTGAACTGAACTGTTCTGTATTTTTGTTTACAATACTCTGTTGTGCTGCAGCAAGCAAGAATCTCATTGTCCTATCTGGGACACATGACAATACATTCTCTTGACTTGACTTGACTTGATCCTTTTCCTCCAGAGATGCTGCCTGACCTTCAGCACTTTGTGTCTATCTGTGCTTCACTTTGACATCTTAGCTCCAGAGATGGAGGTTCAAGGTGCCCTGGGTAATGGTTGCTGTCAGTGGAGTCTTAAATACAGAGAGAGTGTGAGAATCTGGATCAAAGTGGAGTGAACATTGGCTGTATCACCGGTGAACGTTTGCTGGGATTTCACTTCTGGTTAGATTAATAAAGGGGGTGTGAAAAGGGCCACTCCATATTGTTTATTTTATAATTTCATTCATCATTGCAAAAGATTTTCGCACTGTTCTATGGAATGATAAAGTCACAGTTTCACAGCATGCCAACCGAGATGCCCATCAACATAGACTTGCCAATCGTGTTTCTGAACACTTACGCTCAGTCCACCCCATCCAATGCGATCTCCTGGTCCCCAAACACTTTAATTCCCACGCTGACCTCTCTGTCCTGGGCCTCCTCCACTGTCAGAGTGAGGCCAAATGCACCTCATATTTCGCTTGAGCAGCTTACACCCCAGCGGTATGAATATTGATTTCTCTAACTTCAAGTAACTCCTGCATCCCCTCTGCTCCCCTCTCCTCCCCTCTCTCCCTCCCTCCTCCATCCTTGTTGTCCTACCTGTTCCACTGGTCGCATCCTTGAATCCCTCTATCTCCTTCCCCAGCCCACAAAGTGCTCCACCCTTCCTGAGGTCATCTGGTGCCAGCCTTGATTTCTTCTGGCCTTTCCCCTCCTCCAGTTAATTCCCTGCCTCTCCTTTCAGCCTGAAGAAGTGTTCCAACCCAAAACGTCACCTACTTTTCTCCGGAGATGCTGCCTGACCCGTTGAGTTACCCCAGCATTTTGTGTCTTCCTGAGACGCCTACCAACACTTACTCCCCTTGCCTGCGATAATTCCATATTCCTCTACACCCTGCCTATTATCTGCCTTAGGATGACTTTCTTGCTTCTATTTATTATTTTATTAGTTGCTGTTCCTACATGTACGATGAAACTTGTCAAGGCCACATTCGGGGACAAGAGTATGTTGGGCCTCGGCAGGATTGCTGCTGGAAGACAAGCCCAATGCTAATTCGCCTTGGCAATGGAATTGAAGGCTGATTGGATTTTGCTCCTGGCTACGGCACTTTACTCTGTGATTGCCGCTGGCTATACACAGGGCGCTAAACCAAATTAAAAGGCTAATTCTTAATAGGAGAGAGCATTTGCTTCAAAGCATGGGAGCACGATTCTGAGAGTGACACTCCGAGGCTTGTTTCCAGAGTTTGATTTCTAATCCAACCACAATTATTATACAATTACAATCTTAATAATTAAATCATTTAGCTTTGTTTAGAGATGCAGCACCAAAATAGAACCTTCGGCCCACCGAGTCCACGCCGACCAGCGATCCCCGCACGTTAACACTATCCTACTCACACTAGGAACAATTTACAATTTTACCAAAGCCACTTCACCCGACAAACCTGTACATCTTTGGAGTGTGAGGGGAAACCAAAGACCTCAGAGAAAACCCACGCGTTGACGGGGAGAGTGTACTGACAGTACCCGTATTCAGTATCAAACCCGGGTCTCTGCGGCTGTGAGGCAGTGGCTCTACCGCTGCGCCACTATTTGACTGTCCTACTTGCTTTCATATAAACCCAGTCAGTTTATATCCCATTTAAGGTTTGGCTTAGTTTTAGTTTTGGTTAGAGATACAGCGTGGAAACAATTTCTTTGGCCCACCGAGTCCACGCGGGCCAACGTTCACCTGTAAACTCTAGGATTTCTCAATAGAAATGTTGAGTATAAGAGCAGGGTGGTTCTGCTGATCCTTTGTAAAACATTGGCTTGACCTCAAATGGAATATTGTTTCCAATTATAACCACCACGTTATAGGAATGATAGAGAAGACGAGTGAATGATCAGAATTGAGAGGGGATCTTATAGAAACTTACAAAATTCTTAAGGGGTTGGACAGGCTAGATGCAGGAAGATTGTTCCCGATGTTAGGGAAGTCCAGGACAAGGGGTCACAGCTTAAGGATAAGGGGGAAATCCTTTAAAACCGAGATGAGAAGAACTTTTTTCACACAGAGAGTGGTGAATCTCTGGAACTCTCTGCCACAGAGGGTAGTTGAGGCCAGTTCATTGGCTATATTTAAGAGGGAGTTAGATGTGGCCCTTGTGGCTAAGGGGATCAGGGGGTATGGAGAGAAGGCAGGTACGGGATACTGAGTTGGATGATCAGCCATGATCATATTGAATGGCGGTGCAGGCTCGAAGGGCCGAATGGCCTACTCCTGCACCTAATTTCTATGTTTCTATGTTTCTAATAGATCCACAAGAAGGTTCTTGAGATGAGGAGCTGCGGTTACGAAGATAGATTGGAAAGTCTGGGCATGTTTTTATTTGAGACGAGATGGGAGACTTACGTAAAATGATGAGGGGTGTGGATCGAGGGAGGCCGTTTCCTCAGGCGTCGGGCTCAGGAACTAAATGTCTCCAGAATAAAATAAAAGAGAAGAGAATTAAGAGGGCCGCGAAGATACATCTTTTGGTGAGCCGAAGGGCCTGTATCCACGTTGTATCTCTAAACTAAACTAATAATACACTCTTGCTACTGTTCCTCCTGCCTTCCTCGCCCCTCCCCATCCCCCTCCCCCAGCACCTAAACTTATTTGAAGCAGAAATTGTTCTCGTTTGATTTGTTCATTTTTTTAGCTTCCATTCAGCGTTACCAAGGACAAAGTCTGAAAGACGACGCTTGCAGAGGTCAGGGATAAAAACCAGGATAAACCGCCCCTCGAACAGCTCCAGATTGAATTTGGTTAGAACTTAACTGGAATGTCCTACTTCAAAGTAGGTCAGAATTAGCTGTTTTGAGAGGAGGAGGAGGCGAGCATTCAAATGCCCAAAGCCTTTCTTCTGAGTTTCCTGACAATGGCAGGCATCTGAACTATTAGCATCGGTACCACTGTGTAATGTGCATATGTTCAAACCTTTGCTGCATTCTCTATACACAGAGAGAGTGACTACCCGCCCTCCCCTCATTCTCCGCCACACTTCTCTTTCTTCTGCATCCCTCCCCTGTGTCCCACCTGGACATTCACCTATTTCTAGCCACCCCTCCCCCTCCACCTACATTCCTTCCTCTGGCTTCACAATTACACAACTTTAGCTTTGGTTTAGTTTAGTATATAGACAATAGGTGCAGGAGTAGGCCGTTCGGCCCTTCGAGCCAGCACTGCCTTTCAATCTGATCATGGCTGATCATCCTCAATCAGTACCCCGTTCTTGCCTTCTCCCCTATCTTTAATAGCCCTATCTAGCTCTCTCTTGAAAGTATCCAGCGAACAGGCCTCCACCGCCCTCTGAGGCAGAGGATTCCACAGACTGACAACTCTCTGTGTGAAAAAGTGTTTCCTCATCTCTGTTCTAAATGGCCTACCTCTTATTCTTAAATTGAGGCCCCTGGTTCTGGACTCCCCCAACATCGGGAACAAGAGATACAACGGGAAACAGGCCCTTCACCCCATCGAGTCCTTGCCAACCTGTGGTCACCCCAATACATTAGTTCTATCCTACACATTAGGGACAGTTTACAGAGGACAATTAACCTACAAACCTGCAGGTTTTTGGGATGTAGGAGGAAACGAAGCATCGTGGAAAATCCGGGCGGTCAGACATAAACGTGCAAACTCCGCACAGACAGTCAGGATTGAATCTGGGTCTCTGATTCTGTAGGGCCACCACTCCAGCGCTGCATTACTGTGCTGTCCACTCTGCAATCCTTTTGTCTCACACCTTCTGTTTTTTGTTTCATTTCTGGCCTGTGTCCAACCGTCTACAAATCAAAATCCCCCCTTTCTTGTGTTGACCTATTACCTGCCATGCTTTGTCCTGCCCCTCCGCTCCTCCAGCTTTCAACCCCCCCCCCCCCTCCCCCCAATAATCAGTCAAAGAAAGGTCCAAACCGAAAATTTCACACTCCAAAGATGTCCAGGTTTGTAGGCTAATCGGTTTGGTAAAATTGTAAATTATCCCTACTGTGTGTGTTAATGTGCAGGGATCGCTGGTTTACGCGGCCTTGGTGGGCCAAAGGGCCTGTTTCCATGCTGTAGCTCTAATCTAAACAAAACTAAACTAATCTCCCTGTGACCGCGTGGGTTTTCTCTGGGTTGTCTGGTTTCCTCTCACATCCCAAAGACGTGCAGGTTTGTAGATGAATTGGCTTCAGTAAATTGTCCGTTATATGTAAGCATAGACTTGGTGGGTCGAAGGGCCTGTTTCCACGGTGTATATCTTAAAAACAAAATGACCCTGCTGCTTCATATCCAATCAGAGTTTGTGCATAAAATTCCAAAGTTAACATTGAAGTCCTCTCTTTGAGATGATGAGACATTACTGAAGTTAAAATCTAGCAATCCATTGAATCATTGAAATAATAGAAACAATCTGGGCCAACTTTCATATTTCATTTAAAATCCCCGCCAAACAGATTTTCTATCCAATTGATCTATTGCTTGTAGAATCCTCCTAAATTAATTTAACTGCCATCTTTAATCTTGGCTTGAAATGTTGGCCAGATATCCAAAGAACACCATACACATAGTATATAAAAGGCATCTTGACAGGTTCTTGTATAGGAATGTAGTGGGGGGGGGGGGATATGGGCCTATGCAGGCTAATGGATGTACTGCAGTTAGGCAGAAGATAGACGCAAAAAGGTGGAGTAACTCTTTTCTTTCTGCATCTCTGGAGAGAAGGAATGGGTGACGCTTCGAGTCGAGACCCTTCTTCAGACTGGTTAGGGATAAGAGAAACGAGAGATATAGACGATATGTGGAGAGATAAAGAACAATGAATGACAGATATGTAAAAAAGTAACGATGATAAAGGAAACTGGCCATTGTAAGATGTTTGTTGCATGAAAACGCGAACCTGGAGCGACGTGGGTGGGGGAAGGATAGAGAGAGAGGGAATGTCAGGGCAACCTCAAGTGAGATAATTCAAAATTCATACCAATGGGCTGCAAGCTGCCCAAGCTAAATATGGGATGCTGTTCCACCAATTTGTGTTTAGCCTCTCGTTAAGCATGGTGATGAGTTGGGCTGAAGGGCTGTGTGTACAGCTGTATGACTCGAGAATCAAAGTCACCAAAGGAGAACAGCATTTCCTGGAACATAATAGCAGATCACAGTTTTAGAATATTGTGCCTCACATAGAAACATAGAAAATAGGTGCAGGAGTAGGCCATTCGGCCCTTCGAGCCTGCACCGCCATTCAATATGATCATGGCTGATCATCCAACTCAGTATCCCGTTCCTGCCTTCTCTCCATACCCCCTGATCCCTTTAGCCACAAGGGCCACATCTAACTCCCTCTTAAATATAGCCAATGAACTGGCCTCAACTACCTACTGTGGCAGAGAATTCCAGAGATTCACCACTCTCTGTGTGAAAAAAGTTTTCCTCATCTCGGTCCTAAAAGATTTCCCCCTTATCCTTAACTATGACTCTTTGTTCTGGACCTTAAACTATGACCCGGGTTCGACCCTGACCTCGGGTGCAGTCTTTGTGGAGTTTGCACGTTCTCTCTGTGACCACATGGGTTTCCTTTGGGGTGGGGTTTTGTAGATTAAATGGCCCTAACATCCCCTGCAGTCACAAGCTTTCACATTCCTTTGTACATATATTCCTTCCCCCAAATTTCCTTCATTAACCCATCTTCATCGACAGAGATTCCTCACAGCAACTGAGATCTTGCCCCTATCAGATTTGATTGAAAGATACAGCATAGAAACAGGCCCTTCATCCCACTGAGTCCACGCCCCACCCATTCATCACCCGCTCACACGAATTCCATGTTATCCCATTTTCACATCCACTCCTTACACACCAGGGGCAATGTACACAAGCCAGACAACCTACAAACCCACATGCCTTTTTGGATGTGAGAGGAAACCGGAGCACATGGAGAAAACCCATGTGGTCACAAGGGGAAAATATAAACTGCGTACAAACGGTACCTGTAGTCAGGATCGAACCCGGGTCTCTGGCACTTAAGGCAGCAACTCTAACACTGTGCCACCGTGTCTACATTGTTCAATGTAGCCTTGCCTATATTAACACTACCAATTGCCAAAACAAAAATAGGGGTGGGGGGGGGGGGGGGGGGGGGGGGGGGGGGGGGGGGGGAGGGGGGAGTGGGCATGCAAGAAATGAAACAAAAATGGCCTGTTATATCATGTGAGAGAGGCAGGAGGGATGTGGGTGGAAACCGAGCACCCGGAGGAAACACACGCAGCCACAGGTACAACGTGCAAACTCCTCACAGACAGCAACCCGAGGTCAGGATCAAACTCGGGTCTCTGGCACAGTGAGCCAGCGGCACTGTGCCTCCCCTGTTCCTTGAAGAGGAAGCGTGGCGATATCCGAAGCCAAGAGACCGAGGAATGTCTGATTGTGCTGCAGCTGAGGAGAGAGGAACACCTTCCCCCAGGGGGGATTAAAGAGGTCACATAAGCTCCAAGCTTCACCTGAAAGTACAACATGTAGTTTGTCTCCAATTATCTTCTCTTGTTGGTCATATACTTACATGGTGGGACACGGTTCAGACATACATGACATGATTTCTATTCAGTATCGTCATTGTCTCTGAGGGATGGAATTCTCGTGCCACACACTTTAATGAAACAAGCCGACATGAATAATAAACGTGGCTGGGAAGCAGGACTGGACTATTTGACACAGAGCAATATGTCTCCCCATTAATGCTGGTCTTATTAACTCTGCGTATGCAGAAAATTGTGGATTGTACTTCCAAACGGTAGAATGAATCGGATATTTGGGTTTTATGTTGCATTGATATGTTTGTATGTTTACACGTATACCAAGAAGGAGCAGGATCACCATTGTAATGTGGATGTACTGCCCAGTGTAGGAGAGGAGAGTAGAGGAGGACTCTTTAGTTTCAGAGATGCAGCGTTGAAACAAGCCCATCGGCTCACTGAGTCGAAACCGACCAGCAATCACCCCGTACAGCAGCTTAGTTTAGTTTAGAGGTACAGCGCGGAATCCGGCCCTTCGGCCCACCGAGTCCACGCCGACCAGCGATCCCCGCACACTAACACTATCCTACACATTAAGGAATAATTTATAATTTTACCGAAGCCAATTAACTTCCAAACCTGTACATCTTTGGAGTGTGAGGGGAAACCGGAGCACCCGGACAAAACCAACACAGGTTGCGGGGAGAACATACAAGCTCCGTACAGACAGCACCCGTAGTCAGGATGGATCCCCAGGTCTTTGGCGCTGTAAGACACCAATTTTACTGCTGTGCCACTGTGCCCTACATAGACCATGAGGTGGCTCAGTACAATCAGAGAATGAATGCTCCATCACCCACTTTAATAAACTGCCAAGTGCCAGGGAGAAATGAATGCAGTTTCACATTCAATTATATTTTCTCTTGAGAAATAGCTCTGAGAGACTGTATCATGTATTACCACCATCATAATGAAATGCATCACTTGCATAAACTCTGCTTTTCGCACTAACAAACTTTATAGATTTTGTTATGCATACACTGTGTGCCAAGTAGACACGGAAATATATCGGGTGCTTTGCTTTTTACTCCAAACCATTATCTATTATTTTGATTTATATTCCTCTCATCTGGGGAGGGTTATGCATGCAAGATAGACATAAAGTACTGGAGTAACTCAGTGTGTCAGGTAGTGTCTGGAGAAAAGGAATAGGTGACGTTTCGAGTCGAGACCCTTCTTCAAACTGAGTTTTAGTTTAGTTTAGATGTACAGAGCAGAAACAGGTCCTTTGGCCCACCGAGTCCGTGCTAACGTGCGATCGCCGCACACTAGCACCGTCCTACACACACTAGGGCAAATTTACAATTTTACCGAAGCCAATTAACCTACAAACCTGTACGTCGTTGGAGTGTGAGAGGAGGCCAGAGCACCCGGAGGAAACCCATGCTGCCACAAGGAAAACGCACAATCTCAGTACAGACAGCACCCGTAGTCAGGATCGAACACAGGTCTCTGGTGCTGCACGGCGGCAACTCTACCACTGTGCCACTTCATATTGTCATATTTCTCAATGAAATTCTTACTTGCTGCAGCACAACACGTAGAGAAACATAGTGAGATCCTTACATAACTTTCCTGGTGAACTTTAAGATTACACAAACATAATTCAGCCCTATTTCAGAATGCAGTTATTAATGAGTACCGCTGTAATTCTGCTGCCCGCGTCAGTTAGCAAACAGGGTGGCAGAGTGGCACAATTGGTAGAACTGCTGCTTCACAACGTCAGAGTCCCAGGTTCGATCCTGACCTCGGGTGTTGTCTTTG
The DNA here is from genome assembly GCF_028641065.1 of Leucoraja erinaceus. Taxonomy (NCBI): domain Eukaryota; kingdom Metazoa; phylum Chordata; class Chondrichthyes; order Rajiformes; family Rajidae; genus Leucoraja; species Leucoraja erinaceus. Next base: position 11,273,895 of record NC_073401.1, on the reverse strand, counting down.
TGGAGTTTGCATGTTCTCCCTGTGAATGTGTGGGATTCCTCTGGGTGGGTGAAAGACCTGTGGGTTTGTTAGGTAATTGCTTCAGTAAAATGACTCCTATGGTGTCTGGAGTGGATGTGAAAGTGGAATAACATAGAACTAATGCAAACGAGTGATCGACAGTTTTCTGTGGACTCATGGACTGGAGGATCCGTTTCCATGCTGTATCTCTAAATCTAAATCTAAAACTAAAAAACACAAATGCTTCAAAATATTTGCTCATTTATGTCATTAAAAGTAACACCAGCAGCATGGTGGCACAGTGGTAGAGTTGCTACCTTACAGAGCTGGGGAACTGGGCTCGATCCTGATGGTGCTGTCTGTATGGAATTTGTACATTCTCCCTGTGATCACGTCATTGTTTTCCTGGGTGCTCCAGTTCCTCGCACACTCCAAACACGTACAGGATTGTCGGTTAAATGGCTTTGGCAGAATTGTAAATTGTCCCGTAGTGTGTGTAGGATAGTGTTAGTATGTGGGGATTACTGGTCGGCACGGACCCAGTGTGCCGATGGGCCTGTTTCCATGCTGTATCTCTAAACTAAACTAAACTAAACCTTGGCGTGAGGTTCGATCCCAATCAAGGCCGCGGAGAATGCACCTAAATTGGGCCACAGCTAGAGTAAAGCCTGGACAATTTCTATCTGTGCATTCATCCAAAGGAGATCAATAGTAACTTTAACCACTTTTACAGGAATCCTCTGCTTTAGCTGGGTCAATGGGCAAAGATGATGAATTCCTGCTTGTGCTATGCTGGCATGTGATGTGCATAGTTGCGCAGTTCAGAAGGCTATTCCAGTCACTTACATATATATGTGTGTTTATAATATACTAAATATATATATATATTATATACCACACACACAACCAAAACAGCATTAATATATATACTGTATATAATCTCTCTCTCCCGCTCTCCCTCCCCTCTTTCTCTTTAGGGCCTGTCCCACTTGGGCGCCATTTACGCTACACAATTTATGCGTTACGATGCATGATGCGTGCATGGCGTGCATTACGCTCGCATGGTATATCATATTGTCGCATTGAGCACCCAGGAAAACAATGTGATCACGGGGAGAATGTACAAATTCCATACAGCCAGCACCGTCAGGATCGAGCCCAGTTCTCCAGCTCTGTAAGGTAGCAACTCTACCGCTGCGCCACCATGCTGCTGGAGTCAGTTTTAATGACATAAATGGAGCAAATATTTTGAAGCATTTGTTTTTTTTAGTTTCAGATTTAGATTTAGAGATACAGCATGGAAACGGATCCTTCAGTCCAAACTAGTATTTCCTAGTGCTGTCGGGGAGGATTTAAACTAATGTGGCAGGGGGATGGGTGCAAGAGCAGAGGGGCAGGGGGGGTGTAAAGTGAGGGTAGAAGCAATAGGTAGCAAGGTGAAAAGTAAAAGTGGCAGGCAGACAAAACCAGGGCAAAAATCAAAAAGGGTCACTTTTCAACATAATTGTATAAGGGGTAAGAGTGTTGTAAAAACAAGCTTGAAGGCTTTGTATCTTAATGCAAGGAGCATTCGTAATAAGGTGGATGAGTTGAATGTGCAGATAGTTATTAATGACTATGATATAGTTGAGATCACGGAGACATGGCTCCAGGGTGACCAAGGCTGGGAGCTGAACACCCAGGGATATTCAATATTCAGGAGGGATAGACAGAAAGGAAAAGGAGGTGGGGTAGCGTTGCTGGTTAGAGAGGAGATTAACGCAATAGAAAGGAAGGACATTAGCTTGGAGGATGTGGAATCGATATGGGTAGAGCTGCAAAACACTAAGGGGCAGAAAACGCTAGTGGGAGTTGTGTACCGGCCACCTAACAATAGTAGTGGAGTTGGGGATGGCATCAAACAGGAAATTAGAAATGCGTGCAACAAAGGTAAAATAATTATAATGGGCGACTTCAATCTACATATAGATTGGGTGAATTAAATTGGCAGGTGTGCTGAGGAAGAGGATTTCTTGGAATGTAACCCAACATGTAGAAGAACCAACGAGAGAGCAGGCTATTCTAGACTGGGTATTGAGTAATGAGGAAGGGTTAGTTAGCAGTCTTGTTGTGCGTGGCCCCTTGGGCAAGAGTGAACATAATATGGTTGAGTTCTTCATTAGGATGGAGGGTGACATTGTTAATTCAGAAACAAGAGTCCTGAACTTAAAGAAAGGTGACTTTGAGGGTGTGAGACGTGAATTGGCCAAGATAGACTGGCCAATGATTCTTAAAGGGTTGACGGTGGATATGCAATGGAAGGCATTTAAAAACTGCATGGATGAACTACAACAAGTGTTCATCCCAGTTTGGCAAAAGAATAAATCAGGGAAGGTAGTGCATCTGTGGATAACAAGGGAAATCAGGGATAGTATCAAAACAAAAGAGGAAGCCTACAAATTAGCCAGAACAAGCAGCCTACCAGAGGACTGGGAGAAATTCAGAGTCCAGCAGAGGAGGACAAAAGGCTTAATTAGGAAAGGGAAAATAGATTATGAAAGAAAACTGGCAGGGAACATAAAAACTGACTGCAAAAGTTTTTATAGATATGTCAAGAGGAAAAGATTAGTTAAAACAAATGTAGGTCCCTTGCAGTCAGAAACGGGTGAATTGATCATGGGGAACAAGGACATGGCAGACCAATTGAATAATTACTTTGGTTCTGTCTTCACTAAGGAAGACATAAATAATCTGCCAGAAATAGCAAGGGACCGGGGGTTAAATGAGATGGAGGAACTGAGTGAAATCCAGGTTAGCCGGGAAGTGGTGTTAGGTAAATTGAATGGATTAAAGGCCAATAAATCCCCAGGGCTGGATTAGTTGCATCCCAGAGTACTTAAGGAAGTAGCCGCAGAAATAGTGAATGCATTAGTGATAATTTTTCAAAACTCTTTAGATTCTGGAGTAGTTCCTGAGGGCTGGAGGGTAGTGAATGTAACCCCACTTTTTAAAAAGGGAGGGAGAGAGAAAACGGGGAATTACAGACCAGTTGGTCTAACATCGGTGGTGGGGAAAATTCTGGAGTCAGTTATTAAAGATGGGATAGCAGCACATTTGGAAAGTGGTGAAATCATTGGACAAAGTCAGCATGGATTTATGAAAGGTAAATCATGTCTGACGAATCTTATAGAATTTTTCGAGGATGTAACTAGTAGAGTGGACAAGGGAGAACCAGTGGATGTGTTATATCTGGACTTTCAGAAGGCTTTCGACAAGGTCCCACATAAGAGATTAGCAATCAAACTTAAAGCACATGGTATTGGGGGTTCAGTATTGATGTGGATAGAGAACTGGCTGGCAGACAGGAAGCAAAGAGTAGGAGTAAACGGGTCCTTTTCAGAATGGCAGGCAGTGACTAGTGGGGTACCGCAAGGCTCAGTGCTGGGACCCCAGCTATTTACAATATATAATAATTATCTGGATGAGGGAATTGAATGCAACATCTCCAAGTTTGCGGATGACACGAAGCTGGGGGGCAGTGTTAGCTGTGAGGAGGATGCTAGGAGGCTGCAAGGTGACTTGGATAGGTTGGGTGAGTGGGCAAAGGCATGGCAGATGCAGTATAATGTGGATAAATGTGAGGTTATCCACTTTGGTGGCAAAAACAGGAAAGTAGACTATTATCTGAATGGTGGCCGATTAGGAAAAGGGGAGATGCAACGAGACCTGGGTGTCATGGTACACCAGTCTTGAAAGTAGGAATGCAGGTGCAGCAGGCAGTGAGGAAAGCAAATGGTATGTAAGCATTCATAGCAAAAGGATTTGAGTATAAGAGCAGGGAGGTTCTACTGCAGTTGTACAGGGCCTTGGTGAGACCACACCTGGAGTATTGCGTACAGTTTTGGTCTCCTAATCTGAGGAAAGACATTCTTGCCATAGAGGGAGTACAGAGAAGGTTCACCAGACTGATTCCTGGGATGGCAGGACTTTCATATGAGGAAAGACTGGATAGACTTGGCTTGTACACGTTGGAATTCAGAAGACTGAGGGGGGATCTTATAGAAACTTACAAAATTCTTAAGGGGTTGGACAGGCTAGATGCAGGAAGATTATTCCCGATGTTGGGGAAGTCCAGAACTAGGGGTCACAGTTTAAGGATAAGAGGGAAGACTTTTAGGACCGAGATGAGGAAATCATTTTTCACACAGAGAGCGGTGAATCTGTGGAACTCTCTGCCACAGAAGGTAGTTGAGTCCAGTTCATTGGCTATATTTAAGAGGGAGTTAAATGTGGCCCTTGTGGCTAAAGGGATCAGGGGGTATGGAGAGAAGGCAGGAATGGGATACTGAGTTGGATGATCAGCCATGATCATATTGAATGGCGGTGCAGGCTCGAAGGGCCGAATGGCCTACTCCTGTACCTAATTTCTATGTTTCTATGGTGCGTGCTGATGTAGATAGTGCGCGGCATCCCAGGATTTTGAGATTCACGAAATCTTCGCTCGCCACCTGCGTGACACACAAATGGCGCCCAAGTGGGACAGGCCCTTTTCTCTATCTATCTGTCTCTGTCCCTCCCTCTAGCTCTCTTGCTCTCCCTCTCTCTCTCCCCTCTCCCCCTCCCCCTCTGACTTTGTCTCCCTTTCTCTCTCACTCTCCCCTCTCTCTCACCTTCTCTCTCTACATATATAAGAGGAGAAGAAAGAGGCCACTGACAGAAAGTTAATTGATGCTCATTCTAAAGTAGCTCATACATGTGATACATCAACTGCTGACAAAGCCCTGATGTGAAGCTAACTGGGCCGCTATGCTCAACCAGGCTTCTCTTCGAGTGGATCAATACTCACTAAAAGAACACACGCACACATTGAACTTCCAAAGGAGTTTGATTAAAGTTTTTGCTAAAACTTTGATCCACATTGATCTTTTTGAACCAAATATTCAACGTCACTAATGTACAGGCAGAGGAGACTAACGTGGCATTATGTTCAGCTCAGATATTGTGGGCCTGTTCCCGTGCTGTACTGTTCCATATGCTACCCGAGAAATAGTGTTATGGTTATACTAGATATATTGGTATCAAAACATATTTTTAAGGGGACTTCCACCTTCTTCTGACCCCCACAAGAATAAGATACAGATATTTCGAGTTTAGTACCATGAAAGACAGAAGGATTCATGTTTCAGGCTGATAATAACAATATTCCTCAGGTAGAACATAGAACAGTACAGCATAGAAACAGGCCCTTCTGCCCCAAATATCTGAGCTGAACATAATGCCATGTTAATCTCTGCACATGATCAGTGATGTTGAATATTTGGTTCAAAAAAATCAATGTGGATTAAAGCTTTAGCAAAATCTTTTATCAAACTCTGTTGGAACTTCTGTTGTGTGTGTGTGTGTGTGTGTGTGTGTGTGTGTGTGTGTGTGTGTGTGTGTGTGTGTGTGTGTGTGTGTGTGTGTGTGTGTGTGTGTGTGTGTGTGTGTGTGTGTGTGTGTGTGTGTGTGTGTGTGTGTGTGTGAGTGTGTGAGTGTGTGTGTGTATGTGTGTGTGTGTGTGTGTGTGTGTGTGTGTGTGTGTGTGTGTGTGTGTGTGTGTGTGTGTGTGTGTGTGTGTGTGTGTGTGTGTGTGTGTGTGTGTGTGTGTGTGTGTGTGTGTGTGTGTGTGTGTGTGTGTGTGTGTGTGTGTGAGTGTGTGCAGTGAGTGAGTGAGTGTGTGTTTGTGAGTGTGTGAGTGAGTGATCTTGCGGTGAGTATTGATCCACTCGAAGAGAAGCCTCATTGTACATAGTGGCACAGTTAGCTTCACATCAGGGCTTCACATCATGGCTCCTCAGCCTGCACATGATCCATGTACCCCCATTCCCTGCATCTCCATGTGCCTATCCAAAAGTCTTCTTAAACGCCACTACCGTATCTGCTCCTTCCACCATCCCTGGCACCCACATCTCTCTGTGTAAAACACTTGCCCTGTACATCTAATTTAAACATTTTCCCTCTGATCTCAAAGCTGCACCTTCTAGCCGTTGACATTTCTGTCCTGAAAAAAGGGTTCTCTATATCCTTTTTATGCTTCTCTTAATTTTGTAAACTTCTATCAGGAATCCTCTCAACCTCAGATGCTTCCGAGTAAACAATTCCTTGAATGAATATTTCACAGAGAGACTTGATGGAGTTTGATGTTATTGTTGTCCATTTCTCCCAGTTATATCCATTGCTGGATATAAGAACCCTTTCTGTGTTTGGTAGATCAATCTACAATGATAGATCTTTGGTCCATATACGAAGGACCTCTGGTCACCCAGGGAACTCCATGGCAATTAGGGACTTGGGGACTTCAGTCTGATGAAGGGTTCACAACCTGAAGCGTCACCTATCCCTGTTCTCCAGAGATGCTGCCTATCCAAACACTTTGTGCCCTTCACAAGCATCTGCAGTTCCTTGTTTCGTTTAGTTTTGAGTACAGCGCAGTAACAGGCCCTTCAGCCCACCGAGTCTGTGCCAACAAGCGATCCCCATACACTAACACTATCCTACACACTAGGGACAATTTACAACTTTACCAAAGCCAATTAACCACTAAGTCTGTAGATTTTAACTTGAACTTGAACTTGAGCTTTAGATTCTGGGAGGTAACTGGAGCACCGGTGAAAACCCACGCGATCACGGGGAGAACGTGCAAACTCCATACAGACAGCACCTGTAGTCGGGATCAAACAGGCTCTCTGGCGCTGAAAGGCAGCAACTCTACCATTGCTCCACCATGCCACCCCAGTTATCTACATTCATGTTCATGTTTATATCAAAATGAAACTACTGAGGTTAGTTTATGTCAAACCTGTAACAATTCTTAAAATGAACATTGGTAGAGTTACAACAGTGAATCTAAGTCACAAAAAGCCGGGGTAACTCAGCGGGACAGGCAGCATCTCTGGAGAGAAGGAATGGGCGACATTTCGGGTCGAGACCCTTCTTCAGACTGGTTAGGGATAAGGGAAACGAGAGATATAGATGGTGATGTAGAGAGATAAAGAACAATGAATGGAAGATATGCAAAAAAGTAACAACGATAAAGGAAACAGGAGGAAACAATGGTAAGCTGTTTGTAGGGTGAAAATGAGGAGTTAGTGTGACTTGGGTGGGAGAGGGATAGAGAGAGAGAAAATGTCGGGGCTACCTGAAGTGAGAGAAATCAATATTCATACCACTGGGCTGAAAGATGCTGTTCCTCCAATTTGCATTTAGCCTCACTCTGACAATGGAGGAGACTGAGGACAGAAAGGTCTGTGAGGGAATGGGGAGAATTAAAAATGTCCAGGAACCGGGCGATTAGGTTGGCTGAGCGAAGGTGTTCTGCGAAACGATCGCCCAGTCTGCATTTTGATCGCCCAGTCCACATCTTGAACAACGGATACAGTAGATGAGGTTGGAGGAGGTGCAAGTGAACCTCTGCCTAACCTGAAAGGACCATCGGGGTCCCTGGACAGGGTCGGGGAAGGAGGTATAGGGACAGGTGTTGCATCTTCTGTGGTTGCAGGGGAAGGTTGAAGGGGCTGTCCCACTGCGGTGACCTAATCTGCAAGTTTAGACA